>NC_064817.1:77811684-77914498 GCF_023721935.1 Panthera uncia
ATATCTGTCAAGTCCATCTGATCCAGTGTATCATTCAGGGCCCTTGTTTCTTTATTGACCATGTGTCTAGATGATCTATCCATTGCTGTAAGTGGGGTATTAAAGTCCCCTGCAATTGCCACATTCTTATCAATAAGGTTGCTTATGTTTGTGATTACTTGTTTTATATATTTGGGGGCTCCCGTATTCGGCGCATAGACATTTATAATTGTTAGCTCTTCCTGATGGATAGACCCTGTAATTAGTATATAATGCCCTTCTTCATCTCTTGTTACAGCCTTTAATTTAAAGTCTAGTTTGTCTGATGTAAGTATGGCTACTCCAGCTTTCTTTTGGCTTCCAGTGGCATAATAAATAGTTCTCCATCCCCTCACTTTCAATCTTCAGGTGTCCTCAGGTCTAAAATGAGTCTCTTGTAGAGAGCAAACAGATGGGTCTTGGTTTTTTATCCATTCTGACACCCTATGTCTTTTGGTTGGCGCATTTAGTCCATTTATGTTCAGTGTTTTTATAAAAAGATATGGGTTTAGAGTCATTGTGATGTCTGTAGTTTTCATGCTTGTAGTGGTGTCTCTGGTACTTTGTCTCACAGGATTCCCCTTAGGATCTCTTGTAGGGCTGGTTTAGTGGTGACAAATTCCTTCAGTTTTTGTTTATTTGGGAAGACCTTTATCTCTCCTTATATTCTAAATGACAGACTTGCTGGATAAAGGATTTTCGGCTGCATATTTTTCTGTTCATCACATTGAAGATTTCTTGCCATTCCTTTCTGGCCTGCCAAGTTTCAGTAGAGAGATCCATCACGAGTCTTATCGGTCTCCCTTTATATGTTAGAACACGTTTATCCCTAGCTGCTTTCAGAATTTTCTCTTTATCCTTGTATTTTACCAGTTTCACTATGATATGTCGTGCAGAAGATTGATTCAAGTTACATCTGAAGGGAGTTCTCTGTGCCTCTTGGATTTCAATGCCTTTTTCCTTCCCCAGATCAGGGAAGTTCTCAGCTATGATTTCTTCAAGTACACCTTCAGCACCTTTCCCTCTCTCTTCCTCCTCTGGAATACCAATTATGCGTAGATTATTTCTCCTTAGTGCATCACTTAGTTCTCTAATTTTCCCCTCATACTCCTGGATTTTTTTACCTCTCTTTTTCTCAGCTTCTTCTTTTTCCATAATTTTACCTTCTAGTTCACCTATTCTCTCCTCTGCCTCTTCAATCCAAGCTGTGGTCATCTCCATTTTATTTTGCAGTTCATTAATAGCATTTTTTAGCTCCTCCTGTCTGTTCCTTAGTCCCTTGATCTCTGTAGCAATAGATTCTCTGCTGTCCTTTATACTGTTTTCAAGCCCAGCAATTAATTTTATGACTATTATTCTAAATTCACTTTCTGCTATATTGTTTAAATCGTTTTTGATCAGTTTGTTAGCTGTCGCTATTTCCTGGAGAATCTTTTGAGGGGAATTCTTCTTTTCATCATTTTGGATAGTCCCTGGAGTGGTACGGAACTGCAGAGCACTTCCCCTGTGCTGTCTTGAATAACTTGCATTGGTGGGCGGGGCCACAGTCAGACCTGATGTCTGCCCCCAGCCCACCACTGGGGCCACAGTCAGACTGGTGTGTGCCTTCTCTTCCCCTCTCCTAGGGGCGGGATTCACTGTGGGGTGGCATGGCCCATCTGGGCTACTTGCACACTGCCAGGCTTGTGGTGCTGGGGATCTGCCATATTAGCTGGGGTGGATCAGCAAGGTGCACAGGGGCGGGAGGGGCAGGCTCAGCTTGCTTTTCCTTTGGTGATCCACTTCAGGAGGGGCTCTGCGGTACCGGGAGGGAGTCAGACCTGCCGCCGGAGGGATGGATCCACAGAAGCACAGCGTTGGGTGTTTGCGTGGTGCAAGGAAGTTCCCTGGCAGGAACTGGTTCCCTTTGGGATTTTGGCTGGGGTATGGGTGAGGGAGATGGAACTGGCAAGTGCCTTTGTTCCCTGCCAAGCTGAGCTCTGTCGTCTGGGGCTCAACAACTCTCCCTCCCATTGTCCTCTAGCTTCCCACTCTCTGAGCAGAGCTGTTAACTTATAACCTTACAGATGTTAAGTCCCACTTGCTGTCAGAACACACTCCGTCCAGTCCCTCTGCTTTTGCAAGCCAGACTTGGGGCCTCTGCTTGGCCGGCGGGCTTCCCCTCTGCCCCGGCTCCCTCCCGCCAGTCTGTGTAGCACGCACCACCTCTCCGCCCTTCCTACCCTCTTCCATGTGCCTCTCGTCTGTGCTTGGCTCCACAGAATCTGCTCTGCTAGTCTTCTGGCAGTTTTCTGGGTTATTTAGGCAGGTGTAGGTGGAATCTAAGTGATCATCTGGACGCGGTGAGCCCAGCGTCCTCCTATGCCACCATCTTCCTATAAGAGTCCCCAGCCTTTTTGTTCTATTCAGGCCTTCAATTGATTGGATGAGGCCTACATATTAGGGAGCACAATTTACCTTACTCAGTTAAATGTTAATCTCATCCAAAAACACTCTCACAGAAACACTGAAAATAATGTCTGACCAAATATCTGGGCACCCCGTGGCTCACTCAAGTTGACACATAAAATTAACTTATCATGATATGTGTATTACAAACATATGAAACAACTTCACTAAAGTAGGATAAGTACTGACCCAAGTAACTTTCGAAATAAGTGCAAAGGCAAAAGGAAAGTGCACACAACACTACATTCTAGCTAATCAAGTTCTAACAATTCTAATTCTAATACTGCTATATATTTATACGGGATTTGAAAAATCAAGTAAATAGACCATAGATGGTGGAAGCTGGGTTTCTCCTTGTTGGAGTGGGAGGTTACAGATGAGCAAAGGAAGAAGGCTGGAATGATCCACCTGGTGATGGGTTAGAGTTGAAGACATCAGTATGATCTCATGTTTAGTTCAATATACATAAACATTGTCACATAAATATTTATAGATATATACACAAGTTAGTATACACACATATATTTCCTTGCTCTGTCATCTGAGAGGGCCTAGAAGCAATGACACTTAAATAGCAATGAGCACATCTACTACCTAGATCTTAGTTTCTAAGACCATTCTCTAATGAAATATCCAGGGCTCTTTGAAGAAATGGCTAATTCTATAATGAGGGCAGGGTATACAGAAGATGAGCCAAAAGCATCTTATAGTGCCAGAAAGTAAGAAAGTGCTCAAAACAAACAAACAAACAAAAACACAATGATGGAGATATTTCAAAGGGATAGAGGAATCTATTGAAAGAAATCCCAGTGCCAAAGTTGGAACAATATGAGCAAGAAAATAAAGTAGTATTGGATCATAACTCAAAGTGTAAAATGAATACCCATGAGTCCATATTGTATTAATAAATGATTTAATAAATGGGTGAAAATAGACAAACATCCTATACAGAAGAATCCCAAAGAACCTATGTAATTTATGTAGATACTCCATTTTCAAGGAGGTGGAGCATAACTCCCAATTCCTTAAGTGTGGCCTACACATAGTGACTTTCTTCCAAAGAGTCATGTATGGAAAGGGAAGAATAGAGTAACTTTACAGTGGAGAGACCTGACAACCACCACCTCGAAGTCAACATCATCATTAATAAGTCATGTTGATAGCATGTAGTCATGATATTATGATAAGAACGGCCTTTGCCTGTGTGGTTTTCCTGCCAAGAACACATAACTCCATCTACTCATGAGAAAAATATCAAACACCAAATGAAGAACATTCTACAAAATAACCTGCCCTAGATCTTGTCTAGGTCATCAAAAACAAAATATGAGCAACTGTCACAGCCAAGAGGAGCTTAAGGAGAATTGACAACTAAATGTACTGTGGTATTCTAGATGGGATCTTGAAACAGAAAAAGAACAATAAAGAATACTGGTTCATTAACTGCAAAAAATGCACCATACTAAGGTAAGATGTTAAAAATAGGGGAAACTGGGTGCAGGGTATATGGGAAACAGGTGTAGTAATTTTGTGATTTTTCTGTTTATCTAAAATCATCCTAAAAATGAAGCTTATGTTTTATTTTATGTTTTTTAGGACTGTATTTATTTTATTATTTTTAAAATTTATTTTCTAGTTAACATACAGTGTTATTTGGCTTCTGGAGTAGAACCCAGAGATTCATCTCTTACAAATGACACCCAGTGCTCATCCCAAAAAGTGCCTTCCTTAATGCCCATCACCCATTTAACCCAACCCCCCAACTTACCCCACCCCCAGCAACCCTCAGTTTGTTCTCTGTATTTAAGAGTCTCTTATGGTTTGCATCCCTCTCCGTTTTTATCTTATTTTTCCATCCCTTCCCCCATGATCATCTACTGAGTTTCTCAAATTCCACATATGAGTGAAACTATATGATATCTGTCATTCTCTGACTTATTTTGCTTAGCATAATACCCTCCAGTTCCATCCACTTTGTTGCAAATGGCAAGATTTAATTCTTTTTTTGTTACCAAGTAGGATTCCATTATATATATACACCACTTCTTTATCCATTCATCCATTGATGGACATTTGGGCACTTTCCATAATTTGGCTATTGTTGATAATGCTGCTATAAACATAGAGGTGCGTGTGCCCCTTCATATCAGCATTTTTATATCCTTTGGATAAATTCCTAGTAGTGGAAATGCTGGGCTATAAGGTAGTGCTATTTTTAATTTTTTTAGGAACATCCATACCATTTTCCAGAGTGGCTGCACCAGTCTGCATTCCCACCAGCAGTGCAAAAGTGTTCTCCTTTCTCCACATCCTCACCAACATCTGTTGTTGCTTGAGTTGTTAATGTTAGCCATTCTGACAGGTATGAGGTGGTATCTCATTGTGGTTTTGATTTGTATTTCCCTGATGATAAGTGATGTTAAGCATCTTTTCATATGTCTGTTTGCTACCTGGATGTCTTCTTTGGAAGAATATCTATTCATGTCTTCTGCCAATTTCTTCACTGGATTATTTGTTTTTTGAGTTTGGCAAGTTCTTTACAGATTTTGGATACTAACCCTTTTTCTGATAAGTCATTTGCAAATATCTTCTCCCACTCCTAGGTTGCCTTTTGGTTTTGTTGTTTCCTTTGCTGTGCAGAAGCTTTTTATCTTGATGGGATCCCAATAGTTCATTTTGCTTTTATTTCCCTTGCCACTAGAAACATGTCAAGTGAGAAATTGCTGTAGCAGAGGTCAAAGAGATTTCTGCCTCTTTCCTCCTATAGGATTTTGATGGTTTTCTGTCTCACATTTAGGCCTTTCATCCATTTTGAATTTATTTTTTGATATGGTGTAAGAAAGTGGTCCAGTTTCATTATTCAGCATGTTGCTGTCCAGTTCTCCCAGCACCATTTGCTAAAGAGATTGTCTTTTTTCCATTGGATACTCTTTCCTGCTTTGTTGAAGATTAGTTAGCCATATATTTGTTCGTCCATTTCTGGGTTCTCTATTCTCTTCCATTGGTCTATGTGTCTGCTTTTGTGCCAATACCATACTCTTTGATTACAGCTTTGTAATATGGGTTAAAGTCTAGGATTGTGATGCCTCCAGTTTTGGTTTTCTTTTTCAACATTACTTACTTTGGCTATTCGAGGTCTTTTTGGTTCCATACAAATTTTAGGACTGTTCTATCTCTGTGAAGAATGCTGGTGTTATTTTGATAGGGATTGCTTTGGGTAGTATCTACATTGTAACATCTGTTCTTCCAATCCTTGAGATTTCTTTGTGTCTTCTTCAATTTCTTTCATAAGAATTCTATAGTTATCAGTGTACAGATTTTTACCTCTTTGGTTAGGTTTATTCCTAGGTATTTTATGGGTTTTGGTGCAATTATAAATGGGATAAATTCCTTGATCTCTCTTTCTGTCGCTTCATCACTGGTGTAAAGAAATGCAACCAACTTCTGTACATTGATTTCATATCCTGCAACTTTGCTAAAGTCATGTATCAGCTCTACCAGTTTTTGGTGGAGTCTTTCAGGTTTTCCATGTAGAGTATCATGTCATCTGCAAAGAGTGAAATTTTGACTTCTTTCCCAATTTAGATGCCTTTTATTTCATTTTGTTGTCTGATTCCTGAGGATAGGATTCCAACACTATGTTGAACAACAGTGATGAGAGTGGACATCCCTGTCTTGTTCCTGACCTCAGGGGGAAAGCTGTCAGCTTTTCTGCATTGAGGATGATATTCGCTGTAGGCATTGCATATATTGCTTTTATATTTTTAAGGTATGTTCATTCTATCCCAGCTTTCTTGAGGGTTTTTATAAAGAAAGGATGCTGTATTTTCTCAAGTGCTTTTTCTGCATCTATTGACAGGATCATATGGTTCTTATCCTTTCTTCTGTTAATGTGATGTACCACGTTGATTGATTTGTGAATATTGAACCAGTCCTGCAGTCCAGGAATGAATCTCACTTGATCATGGTGAATAATTCTTTTAATGTACTGTTGAATTTTATTTGCTAGTATCTTTTTGAGAATTTTTGCATCCATGTTAATCAGGGATATTAGCCTATAATTCTCCTTTTTAGTGGGGTCTTTGGTTTGGAAATCAAGGTAATGATGGCTTCATAAAGTGAGTTTTGAAGCTTTCCTTCCATTTCTATTTTTTGGAACAGTTTGAGAAGAATAGGTATTAACTCTTTTGTAAATGCTTGGTAGAATTCCCCTGGGAAGCCATCTGGCCCAGGACTCTTATTTTGGGGGAGAATTTTGATAACTGATTCAATTTCTTTGCTGGTCATGTGTCTGTTCAAAGTTTCTGTTTCTTCCCATTTGAGTTTTGGTACTGTGTGAGTGTCTAGGAATTTTTCCACTTCTTCCAGATTGCCCAGTTTTTTGGCATATAATTTTTCATCATTATAAGAGATTATAATTGTTTTTATTTCTGTGGTGTTGGTTTTGATCTCTCCTCTTTCATTCATGCTTTTATCTATGTGGGTCCTCTCTCTTTTCTTTCTTTTTTTTTTAAGAAGGAATTTTTTTAAGTTTATTTTTATTTATTTTGAGACAGAGCTAGAGAGTAAGTGGGGGAGAGGCAGAAAGAAAGGGAGAGATAATCCGAAGCAGGCTCCACACTGTCAGCACAGAGACCAATGTGGGGCTCAAATTCAGGAACCACAAGATCATGACCTGGGCTGAAGTCAAGAGTTGGCCACTTAACCAATTGAGCCACCCAGGTGCCTCCCTCTCTCTTTTCTTTTTGAGAAGTCTAACTAGGGGTTTATCAATTTTGTTCATACTTCCAAAAAAAAAACCAGCTCTTGACTTTATTGATATGTTCTACTGTTTTTCTGGATTCCATATCATTTATTTCTGCTCTATATTATTTCCCTTCTTCTGCTGGCTTTGGGCTTTATTTGCTGCTCCTTTTCTAGCTCCTTTAGGTGTAAGGTTGGGTTGTGTATTTGGGACATTTCTTGCTTCTTGGGATGGGCCTGATGAATTGCAATGTATTTTCCTCTTAGAACTGCCTTTGCTGCATTCATTTTCATTTGCTTCCATGTATTTTTTATTTCTTCTTCTTTAATTTCATGCTTAACTCATTCATTCCTTAGTAGGATGTACTTTAACCTCCATGTATTTGGGGACTTTCAAAATTTTTTCTTGTGGTTGATTTCAAGTTTCATAGCATTGTGATCTGAAAATATATATGGTGTGATCTCAATCTTTTTATACCTGTTGAGGGCTGTTTTGTGACCCAACATGTTATCTATTTTGGAGAATGTTCCATGTACACTTGAGAAGAATGTGTATTCTGCTGCTTTAGGAGGAAATGTTCTGAATATATCTGTTAGTTCCATCTGGTCCAATGTGTCATTCAGAACTGTTATTTCCTTATTGATTTTCTGCCCAGATTATCTGTCCATTGTTGTAAGTGGAGTATTAAAGTCTCCTACAATTATGGTATTATTATCCCAAAGCTTGCTTATGTTTGTGACTGATTTATATATTTGGGTTCTTTCATGTTGGGGGCATAAATATTTATAATTATTAGCTCTTCTTGATGGAGAGACCCCTTAATTATGATATAATGCCCTTCTTCATCTCTTGTTACAGTCTTTGGTTTCAAATCTAGTTTGTCTGATATAAGTATGGCTACTCTGGTTTTCTTTTGATGTCCAGTAGCATCAAAGATGGTTGTCTATCTCCTCACTTTCAATCTACAGGTGTCTTCCGGTCTAAAATGAGTCTCTTGTAGGCAGCATATAGATGGATCATGTTTTTTTATCCATTTTGATACCCTATGTCTTTTGATTGGGGCATTTAGTCCATTTACATTCAGAGTGATTATTGAAAGATAAGAATTTAGTGCCATTGTGTTGTCTATAGATTTCATGCTTGTAATGATATTCTCTCATCCTTTGTAGTCTTTGCAGCTTTCCACTCACAGAGCTCCCCTTAGGATCTCTGTCAGGGCTGGTTTAGTGATCACGAACTCTCTTAGCTTTTGTTTGTCTGGGGAAGCCTTTATCTCTCCTTCTATTCTGAATGACAGCCTTGCTGGGTAAAGGATTCTTGGCTGCATATTTGTCCTGTTCAGCACATGGAATATTTCCTGCCACCCCCTTCTGGCCTGCCAACTTTCAGTGGACAGGTCTGCTACTACCCTTATGTGTCTACCCTTGTAGGCTAAGGCCCATTTGTCCCTAGCTGCTTTCAGAATTATCTCTTTATCTTTGTATTTTGCCAGTTTCACTATGATATGTTGTAGTGTTGACCTGTTTTTGTTGATTTTGAATGGAGTTCTCTGTCTCTCTTCGACTTGGATGCCTGTTTCTTTTCCCAGATTAGGGACGTTCTCAGCTATAATTTGGTCAAATATACCTTCTGCCCTTTTCTCTCCCTCTTCTTCTTCTGGGACTCCTATGATACAGATATTGTTTCATTTCACAGAATCAATTAGTTCTCTAATTGTCTCCTCATGATCTAGTAATTTCCCTCTTTTTTTCAGCTTCATTATTTTCCATAATTTTATCTTCTATTTCACCTATTCTCTTCTCTGCTTCTTCCATCCTCACTGTTACTATATTTAGTTTATTTTGTATCTCAGTTATAGCATTTTTTAAATTCATTATGACTAGTTCTTAGGTCTTTAATCTCTGCAGCAAGTGTTTCTTTGGTGTCTTGGCTTTTTTCAAGCCTAGCTATTAGTCTTATGACTGCTATTCTAAATTCTTGTTCAGATATGTTGTTTATATCTGTTTTGAGCAATTCTCTGGCTGTGATTTCTTCTTTGAACTTTCTTTTGGGGAGAATTCCTCCATTTTGTCATTTTGGCTCAATTTCTGTCTTTTGTGCGTTTTAAAATCTTGTTATGTATCCTGCATCTAAGAATACTACTATATTTAAAAGGGGTCATACACTATCCAGGGCCTGGAACTTCAGGAAGTGTTTTTGGTGTATGTTGTGCACACTCTGTTGTTGTATTTTGGCTATGTTATCCTACTGGTCAGTCCTGTGCAGAGCTTCTCCTTGCTTATAGTGGTGGAGTTTTTAGACCCTCCACCAGGTGTGCTTTGATTTTTTTATTGAAGTAACCCTGGGGAAAAAAGGAAAAGCATAGGGGGAAGCCTGATCACATAATAAGAGAAAACTGAAAGGGGAGAAAAGAAGACCAAACAGAATTAAAAAAAAAAACTATACAGCTAAATCCACAGAAAGGTAGTGGAAAATAAAGAATATGAAGAAAGAGAGAGGTTGGAAAAGAATAGAATAAAAATGCCTGATCAAACAAACAAAATTTATATATATAATAAGAATTGACCAAAAACAAATCAGAAACTATGAGTCTGATTCCAAATATAAAAAAAGAAGAGGGTAGAAAGAATAAGGAAAGAAAAGAAAAGAAAAGAAAAAAGAAAAGACAAAACAAACAAAAAAACAGTTGTCTGTTGGTACCTGGGACCCATGGCTGTGATGGTCTGGAGGAAAGGCAGGCTGTGTTGGGTCAGTCTTGCTCTAGTAGATAAGCTGTTGCCAGGCATGGAGGGGAGGAGTTTTGTGTAAGTGGGTCCAGCATCCACTTGGGGCCACTGTGCTGCTCTCTGAAGTCCCACTATGTTGTTGCTGAGAAAAATGGCGACACCCCAATCTCTCCTCCCTGGACTGGAGGAGACTACAGCGTCTCAAACCACACTGTTCAGGCAGGCCTCACAGAGCCGCAAGAGCGGTCAGTTTACCCCACTCCACAGTTCTCCCGTGCCTTCTAGGCACTCAGCTGGGATTCAAAACCCAAAGTCTTAAAGGACCCAGCTCAGTGGGGCTCCTTTCCCCTTTTCCAGAGTAGAGCCACTGTTTCCTGCTGATAAAAGGCCTTTGGCTGGCACCTGCAGGATCTTTTGTCCTTGGGGAGGCAATTAACACTTTCCTAAGCATACTTCAGGAAGGGGACTGTTCTCTCCCTGTGCACCCCTGAGATCACTACACACCATGCTATGCACTCCAGGCTAGCTCCCTACTCCCCAGAAGCATGAGCTAAGCTCCCAGCTTTGCTCAGGAGAAAGTCACATACTTCCAAACCTCTGAGTTTTAGCTCCTAAGGCTGTTTGCAAAAAAGAAACTGGCACTCTCTATATTTCTTGCTTCTCACTCAGTCCATGGTCCAGAGAGGTTTTCCTCTTGTGCTAACTCAATGCCGCCCTTTCACAACCCCTCTTTCTCTCCCTTTTGTCTCTCCACAGAAAGTGTTCCCTCTCCTCCATTCCTATGCCGTTTTATCTCTCCCAACTCACATACATGCACCTCAATCCTGACAAGCTGCCTCCCCCCACCTGTGGAGCTCCTTCTGCCACTCATCAGATCAATTTCCTGAGTGTTTCAAGTGATCTGACCTCAATACAGCTGTGTTTGGGGGACGAGGAAAATCCCGGTCCCCCTACTTTTCCACCATCTTAACTCCCTCTCCTGAAGTTTTATTTTTAAAAACTTCACTAAAGGGGCGCCTGGGTGGCGCAGTCGGTTAAGCGTCCGACTTCAGCCAGGTCACGATCTCGTGGTCCATGAGTTCGAGCCCCGCGTCAGGCTCTGGGCTGATGGCTCGGAGCCTGGAGCCTGTTTCCGATTCTGTGTCTCCCTCTCTCTCTGCCCCTCCCCCGTTCATGCTCTGTCTCTCTCTGTCCCAAAAATAAATAAAAAACGTTGAAAAAAAAATTAAAAAAAAAAACTTCACTAAAAAAACGAGAAAGATATAGTTTGACCAGAAGAGATAGGCCCAGAGCAGAGGCAGTTTCTCTGGTACCTGAGATCATCTCACTCACACAGCCTGTGGAGACCTTTAACCTAAGATACAGACCCTGAAGCCAGAACATCTGGGTGTGAATTCTGGATTTACCACTTACTATCTGGGTAACCTTGGGAAAATAAATTCTTTGTGAACCTCATCTCCAAAAAGTAGGAACAATAGCCCCTACTTTTTGTCAATGTTGTAATGAGGATTAAATGAGTTAATATGTATAATGTGCTTAAATGAGTGCTGGCACATACTAAGTTCCATATAAATAAATACATACTTTGTATACTATATATAAATACTTTGTAAACTAAAAAAAAAAAACCCATGATGACTAAAAGTTAATTTAGTAATAAGCTGTAATCATACAAGATAGGAAGATGTGAACCAGGCAGTGGTTGCCATAGATATGTCAGAACCTTGACAGCCATTGTTAGGCCATTGCCTTACCCCTCATAAGCAGGCAACTGAGCTGTATTAATCTGGCAAGAAAGCTATAAAGCTAAATACACCTTCCTATTACTCTACACATCTTATGTCTTTCATCCAAAAAGAACCAACTTGTAATCAGATAAATAATTAACCACCTCAAGGTAAGCAAAATATATCATTATCTCCATTCTACAGATAAGAGATATGAACGTTTAATTTAGGTGATTTAATCCCAGGATACATAGGAGAGATACTGGAAATGAAAGAAAGGACTGGGAACCCTTAGTCTAATTGTTTTCTTCCTCAGTTATCCTATTTATTTATCCTTCTTTAGAATGAGTCCTTGAGGAAAAACTTGTGTGATGTCAGTTTGACCTTTCTTGGTGGCACTAGCAAATACACAGAGCCTGAGATCAAGCTAGAAAGCTCTGCCAATTATCAGGAACTAGACATGAAGCTGCTACTGGCCTCATCTCAAAGGGAGATAGCTATCATGGAACCCAGGCAATCAGGCTCTGGCGTTTCAGGCTCTAGGTCTTATCAGCTTCATAAGCAAAGCAGGAGTAAGGCTGGATTTGATCATAGGCCATATATAAGGTTTCCCTTTCATTTGGCATAAGCCATAGCCATTCTCCAGGGGGTCCTTATGGGGAGGCAAGTGATTTTCCTAGGGAATAAATTGTACTCTCAGTAATACCATGAAGTGTGAGTCTCTATTTGGGAATAGCAATTCTCCAAAATAGTGAATGACTCTGCAGAACCCTGCTGAGTTACCCATTGATAAGTTGGACATGCACTGTGCTCATTAGATAGCTAAGCAAATCCCATCTGAAGTATTTGCTAACCCAAGCAGCACTTCCCCCAGCTCCAGGCTCCAATGTAATTAGTGATTATGAAAATGTAAATCAAAACCACAATTAGATACCACTTCACACCCTCTAGGATAGCTATAAACAAAAAGATAACAAGTGTTGTTGAAGATGTGGAGAAATTGGAACCCTCCCGTAGTGCTGGTGGGAGTGTAAAATACTGCAGCCACTTTGGAAAACAGTCTGGCACTGCCTCAAAAGGTTAAACATAAAGTTATCATATGATTCAGTAATTACACTCCTAGGTATATACCCAAGAGAGCTGAAAACATATGCCCATACAGAAGCTTGTACACAAATGTTTACAGCAGCATTATTCCTATGAGCCAAAAAGTAGAAGTAATATCAACTGATGAATGGATAAACAAAATGTAGTATATCCACACAATGGAATATTATTCAACCACAAAAAGGAACAAAATACTAATATATGCTACAACATGGAGAAACCTTGAAGTGATTGTCTAAATTGCCCTTTTTACTTAGGCGATGACTTCCAAATATGGATGCACTTTGAAATCACCTGGGGAGCTTATGCAGCTCTCTGGAATCTTTGAGAGTGAGGCACATGGACTGATGTTTGAAATCTATTAGACTAGGTAATCTTTAAAGTCTCTCTTTTTTTTCAGCGTATTCATTTATTTTGAGAGAGAGAGCATGAGCAGGGGAGGGGCAGAGAGAGGGGGAAAGAGGGAATCCTAAGCAGGCTCTACCCTCAGTACAGAGCCTGATGTGGGGCTTGACCCTACGACTATGAGATCATGTCCTGAGCCGAATCAAGTGTTGGTCACTTAACCGACTGAGCCACCCAGGTGTCCCGATCTCCAAGGTCTCTTAAAGCACTAGAAATTGTATGAAATCTATGAGACTGGGTCACCAACACCCACATTTTTGAAGCAGAAACAATAAGAGAACCAAGCCCAATGTACTGTTGTTACTTAGACTAGGTCTCCCAATAGGTCCTACTTGAAATCTAATGTGATTCTTTTCCAAGGCATTAGCGCATACCCTGTCCCCATCCAGGATTGAATGAAGATATTCCTAACAGACATGAACTATGACTGAAGAAATAGGCCACACCTGATGTTATCATGCCCATGGTGGGTTGCTTTAATAAGAAATCCCCCACTTTGCAGGTACCTATCAGTGGAGTTGAGAATAACCAGTTTCTCCCTCTATGACATTTATAGACAAGATTGGATAGAATGAAGTTATGGACTTCTGTCATTTATCAGCACCTGTGTACTCATAAGCTGACTTAGGTTCAGTGCTAATAATGGGGCTTATTTTTCATTTACTTGTTTCACTTAATATTAAAGAACCAAGCTGAATCATGTTCCGGCTATTGACATCCTGCTGGTCTCAGCTAAAGACAGCTGAAGAGACACAAAGGTAATTTTGCAGTTATTTCTCTAGACCTATTCCACCATTTCCTCCAACATATCTGCCCACAGTCCCTCAGGGGACAAATCTTCATGACATATATTATGAAGGAATGTGATTAAGCAACATCTGCAAGACTGGAGACAAGTTTGGGGGAGGATGGCCAATTCTACAAGGCAAGTAAATCAGGGAAGAAAAGTATCCTTAGAGGTTTTGGGAAGGGGTTCCCATACCACTTTATACCACCTTGGGTGTGCTTTTTATGGTACATGCATTGGGACTACGACAGGCAGAGCCTCAGTCAATCAAGGAATAGTAGAATTCCTTGTTTCTCCTGAGAACGAACAGTGCTTTTTAAGGCCTTGGCTCATTTTTCTTTTCCATTTTTAGGAATGTGACCATCATTATCGTTGGATTAGACAACTCAGGCAAAACCGTTCTTGTGGAGGCTTTCCAAAGACGTAAGGAATTAAGAGCATTAGATACTAGTTTAGGTCTCCCATGGGCCCCAGAGACCAATGAAATAACCATTCCTTCCCAGCTGTATTCCAGGGCCCTCAGGTTCCTTCTTTTGCTCTTTTGAAGATAAACACTTCCCACACACACACTCCTCTCATTGGGTATTATCAGCCTGTTTATGTAATGTCTGTCACCTCTCCCTTTATAAGATATCCTAATTGAAGCTCCTCTCATAGTGTAGTGTGAATGAGCTCAAACTATGTTAAGTACTACAGTCAATTATGAAGGATAGCATGTTTGAAACAGTGTCTAGTTTCAGAACTCAATTAAAGTAGAATTTGGTCTAGATAAGAGAGACAAGTGTGGGACGATGAAGAAGTTTAATAACATGAAACTCTTTGTGACAGTTAATATAGAGGGTTGGAGCTTGAGAAATGTTGTCAGTTCAGAGACATGCAACTTTAATACCAGATCTCCAGTTTAATACCCTGACACTTCAAGAAGAAGTTACACAGAATTTCAGGAAGCTACTATTCTAGTTGTGAAGACCCATCTAACTGCTAACCAGTCAATCAGGGATCCCAGCATAGGATGCCCTCCATTAATGTTTATTAAATAAAAGAAGGGGCATGATGATGTGGCTGAACTTTATATAACCTGGGCTCTCAGCAAGATACAGGAAAGGGCTAACTTGACTCCTCTACTACTTGTCTACTTGAAGTCTGCATCAATTTCCTTGAACCACAGTAACTGCCTGCTAGCTGATTTTGCCATCTCTAGTTGTCCTCCACCCCCAGTATTCAATCCACATGGTTGCCTGAAAGACCTAATGCAAAACCCTGATCATGGAGCTTCCTTATTCAAAACCATTCAATTCCTCTCCAATGTTATCAAAACAAAACTTAAATTCGTTAGCAGTATACAAGGTCCTCCACGATTTGGCCCCTGACTTCTCCTCCAATTTCATTTCCCATGCTCTCTGCATATACTCCCTGATAGAGCCAAAACAAATTATTTGCTATTCTTCTGTGATCATACCATTCTATTTCACATGCACACACTCTGTACATGCTATCTCATTACCTAGCATTTCATTCGCTCCAATACCTAACTGCTTAATCAAATGCCCTGAGTCACAAGCTTAAGCTTGACCCCAGTGTGACCTGGGCTACCCCTAATGCTCAGCACCTCCTTCCTAGATCCCACCCTATTCTGTGCCTCCCTCTATCATGCACTTAAGACACATCACTGTACAACAGCAAGTCCATCCCCTAGACTGTGAGCCCCTTGAGAAGTAATGGATCTTTTCAGCTCTGTATCTTTAGTCTGTACTTTTAGTACCGTCAGGCAGGCACTCAAAAAGTATTTGTGGAATGAATGTTCTCCCCCATTCCACCATTCTCCTCAGGCAACATATTGCCTCTTTACAACTTCTCCATTCCCCATCCTTTCCCCTAGTAGGCAGCAAAATGGATTCCCTGTCTCTCCCAACTTTCTGATAGGCAGAAAAATGAAAAAAAAAAAAAAAAAGGTAAACAGTAGCAGGAAAATCAAGGAGCCAAGATAAATCACAAGATTACTGATAAAAGTGGGGGTAATTTTCAGAGCCCCAACTCAGCCCCACCCCTAGATTCCCATCCACTCTGGGTGAGGCCTGGGAATCTATTTTTTAAAAACTCCCCAGGTGTTTCTGATGGCCAGCCAGCTTTGGGAAGCATTCATCTGAAATTAGCCATGTACTATTTTGTCTGTGAGAATAGTACCTGCTTTTCATTCTAATTCCTAGAGGAAAAAGCCTGTAGTCTATTTAATGCCTTACTGTATAACTTGCCTTGTGGCTGGTGACTAACTTAGGGGCTGATTCATAAACCAATAGGCTTATGGTTGTAACTTCATTCAAAGAATAGTTTTTAATGGTCAAGAAGCAAAGTGCTACTGATTTCACATTGTGAAGAATGTCTCAGGCCATCTCTGTCCATGCAGGACAACCAGAGTCAATCTAGTAGGTTGCTCTGTACCCAAATTGCAATAGATCACCTCACCTGCTCCTGCAAATGTTTATGATTGTTAAGAACAGACAACAGCCTAGGAAAGAAATTCCATTCTACAAGTCATAACTTGTGTGAACATTTGATGATTCCAGCTATAAAATATTTTGGGACATAAGCCATTATTATCAAGGATACCATTCACTATAACTTTTTTGTCTGGCATAGTCACGTGGGGCAAGAAACCCCCAACATGAGCATAAGCAGATGCCCTAGATGAGGGCATTTAGAGCAGTGCCTCTCAAATCGGCTATACATGCAGGCACCTGGGGAGCTTTTTAAAAAAAAAAGGATGCTTAAGCCCCACCCCAGATCTATGGCATCAAACCTTCAAAGAATGAGGCCTAGCGTCTTAGGTTTTAAAAGCTCCACAGGTGATCATGGAGCATAGTGAGTACTGAGAGCCAAAATTCAGAAGTACCTGGAGAGATTTCATACCTACTGATCCAGGTGCCTGGAGGTTCAGTTATTTTGGTCTGGGTGGACCCACAGATTCAAAATCTTAACAAGTGCACCAGATGATGCTGAGACACAACAGGCATGAGTTTCACTGCTTTCTAGGGCAGTGGGTCTCAAGCTTTGAAGTGCAGAAAAATCACCTGGGGATTTTCTTAACTAAAGGAGTTTGTTAAACATACAAATGCCAGTGTCCCAAACACAGAGGTTCTGATTCATTTGGTATAAAGTAGAACTTAACAATCACCCCCATGTAACTCTGAAGCAGACAGTCCCAAGACAATCCTTTATGAAATACTCTTCTAGGGATACAGAGATGAATTACACTCAGTACTTGTATTCAGGGAGTTTATAAATTAATAGAGAAAATAAGAGAAATGTAAATTATCAGGGAACAACTTCTCATGGCTTCTAAGGTTCACCAACAATACATTGCATTACTGAAGGAACTGGTAAGTTTTCAAGTAAAAGTAAAAAAAATCTAGGGGAAATGATTTGCTCTGACAGAGAAAAAATAATATAAAGCTTGCTTGGATGCAGGAAACAAGATTTGAAAATTACCTTTAGTTTCACTCATTATTTTTAAGTAGTCTAATACAGACATAGCAAATATCACACCAAAGTTGTAACTGAAAACTATGTTAACTGAAAACTATAATTAAAAAGGTGAGGGGCACTTGGGTGGCTCAGTTGGTTGAGCATCCGACTTTGGCTCAGGTCATGATCTTGCGGTCCATGAGTTTGAGCCCCACGTTGGGCTCTGTGCTGACAGCTCGGAGCCTGGAACCTCCTTCAGATTCTGTGTCTCCCTCTCTCTGCCCCTCCCCCACTCGTGCTCGCTCGCTCTCTCTCTCTCTGTCAAAAATAAATAAACTTAAAAAAAAAGATGATTGACTGACATGAAAACAGGAATTATAAGATCACATTAAAATGTAATGATAATAATACACACACACACATACACACATACATGTAAATATGTGTGTAATCGTACATTTCCAAAGATCTGAAAGCATCTTACTAACTTCTCAGCTAAATGACTCATTCTTGCAATCCCATGGAAAAATGTCACAGGCAGGTCTAAGGTTATATATAAATAAGCTACCAATGTTGGTGTTAGAACTTCCAGGTATGAGTGTATAGAATCTATAAAATCACTTTAGTACTAATGTGGGGAGAGAGCTAGGCCAGGACTGTCAGTTCAAAAGACTGGAATGTGTATAAAGATTGTCATTTTGAACTGCATTTCTATGAGAGCTGTAAGAGGTATGGAATGCCCTATGGGATACTATGCTCTGGCAATAGCCTTGAAATGGTAAATGTATCTGAGTTAGGAATGGTTTCTTGGAGGAGATATGAGGAAGAGAACTTCATACTTGTATCCACAGTAACAGGCACCATAAACATTTGTTGAACACCTACTGTATGTAAGGTAATGCAGAGCCCCGCCATGACAGAGCTCATATTTTAGTTGGGAACATAGGACGTGCACAGAATGAGGTTAAGAACAAGTTTAATATACCACGTGCTCAACAAGAGAGAAGTGAGAGCTGGATAGGTCAGAGAGGCTTCCTAAAGAAAGTGCTACTTGAGCTGGGCCTTGAAGAATGGGTGGGAGAGAAGGGCCGCTTGTTCATTCACTCACTCACTCATTCATTCATTCATTCATCAAAATCCATTGAACAAATATTCATTTGTGCTAGCTGTATGCCACCTTCTGTGCTCAGCATCATGAGTATAATAGTGAATGAAACTGAAAGCGTTCCTGTCCTGTTGTAGTTTATAACTCATATAACAAAATCATAACATTTCTAACACTAATATGTGCTGTGAGAATGGTTAAGCGCAGAAGAAAGACACCTGTCTAGACTAGGGGATGGTGGTGTGAGCTAGGGAAAACTTTCTAGAGAAAACAAGATCTAAATTGATATAAAAGGAAAAAAAAACTAGGTTTATTTATTTATTTTGAGAGAGACAGAGTGCAAGCAGGGCAGGGGCAGAGAGAGAGAGGGAGACAGGGGATCCAAAGCAGAATCCCTGCTGACAGCAGAGAGCTCGATGTGGGGCTTGAACTCATAAACTGTCAGATGATGACCTGAGCTCAAGTCAGATGCATAACCAACTGAACCACCTAGGTGTCCCTCAACTGATATTTTATTATTTATTTATTTATTTATTTATTTATAAAAAGTTATTTAATGTTTATTTTTTGACAGAGAGACACAGCATGAGTGGGGGAAGGGCAGAGAGCGAGGGAGACACAGAATATGAAGCAGGCTCCAGGCTCTGAGCTGTCAGCACAGAGCCTGATGCAGGGTTCGAACCCATGAACTGGGAGATCATGACCTGAGCCAATGTCGGAGGCTTAATTAACTGAGCCACCCAGGTGCCTGTAAATTGATATATATTTTTTAAGGCATTAACCAAATAAAGAGTAATGGAAGAGTGTTCTAAGCAGTGGGATAGCATCTTCTGAAGGCCCAGAACAAGACAAAGCATGACATTCTTGTGGAATGGCCGGGGCGGGTAGAACATGAGCCAAGGAGCAGAAAGAGGAAGAAACTGGGTGTGTACCAGGAGCACTGTGGACACCAGTCAGGTCTGGGAGGTTAGGTGGCAAAGGAGTGTGTATTCTATCCTGGGAGCAGTGGGCACTCACCAAAGGTTACTGAGCCAGGAAAGGGTAGCATGACCAAGTGCTGGTTTAGGAAGATGAATCCGTGAGTGTGAGCAGGATGGCAGGATGCCTCAGTGGGATTCCTCAGGGAAGGCTCTGGTCAAGCTTCAAATCACTGCTTAACAAATTCTCACATCTAACTCTATTCCCCTGCTTTGTGGTTGCTTCTCCTCTCTTCCCCTATGCATAGTACTTCCAAGTAGGATGAACAATTGCATGAAATCTGAATTGACTACACTCCTACTGCATGAGTATGAAGTTTCCATCTATGACTTGAGTGGAGACATGAAGGGCCAAGAAACCTGGCCGAACTACTATGCACAGGCACACGGACTTGTTTTTGTCCTGGATTCCAGTGACTTGGGACGCATGCAGGAAGTGAAGATCATCTTAACGCGTCTGCTGTCTGATAAAAGAGTGGCAGGGAAACCTATCCTACTGTAAGACTGCTTTTGTGACCAATTTCCCCTTCCCATTTTGTACCTCCAGAAGAGTAGATGGAGGAAGGGTGGTCCCTTTGTCATACCCAGCTTGACCTTCTCCTCCCTTGGGCTCAGTGAAGGGAAGTGGGCCAGTCCTCTGGGGGCTGTTTTTAAGAGCCAGTTTCTATCACATATTGCCCTGGGGGAACATGTTACCTACCTATAGAAAGGTAATTCTGGGGGCGCCTGGGTGGCTCAGTCGGTTGAGCAGCCGACTTCAGCTCACAGTCCATGAGTTCGAGCCCCACGTCGGGCTCCATGCTGACAGCTCAGAGCCTGGAGCCTGTTTCAGATTCTGTGTCTCCCTCTCTCTGACCCTCCCCCGTTCATGCTCTGTCTCTCTCTGTCTCAAAAAATGAATAAACGTTAAAAAAAATTAAAAAATTAAAAAGAAAGGTAATTCTGAAGGCAAGCATCAAAGTGAAATGGAGAGTAATATCTGGATCTTCCACTCCCCCTTCCCTCAACTCTTCTGGAAGACTGCCTTCCTGATTTTTTTTCTTTTCTGGCTTCAGTTTCTAGCCCTGAGAAGATGGCAGAAAACAATCCTTATTTTGTATAATTGATGCCAATGGACTCCTCCTTTGGCTAACTACCCAAGAGTTATGTAACTAGCACTCATTCCAAGGTGATAATTCAGGTGGCCCATCAATCCTCACTCCTCCCCCACTCTATTTTTGCCTTTTTCATTCCTCATTAGCACCCCCAACTCAAGCATGAACAAAGGTTGGGAGAGTGTGTAAAAACTCTAAATCTGTTCATATCCTGGTTAGCAATTCTAATTAAAGTTTTGTGGCATAGTGTAGAGGAAGTGAGAGATGAAGCCTGGGAATTCTCTTGAATTAAAATTATTTGTGCTCTTCTTTCCTCCACTGAGAGTTGGCTGGAAAAATTTCTGACTCATCTCATTGGTTATGTCTTTGAAGCTAGTTCCTGGATATGTAGTAGTTGTACTAGAATTGGTTCTCCTCCTCTTTCCCTTCTTTGCTTGCCCTTGGACTCTATTTCTGTTACACTCTTCCTCTTCTGTTTCCTCCTTCTCTCCTATGCCCTGCTCTAGCATGGCAAACAAACAGGACAAGAAGGATGCCCTCCTACCCTGTGATATTATTGAATATCTATTCCTAGAAAGGCTAGTGAATGATAACAAGTCCCTGTGCTGAGTGGTAAGTATCTACCCACCCCCTTAATCCCCTCCTTTACCCTCTTGAGCCCAGTTGATGCATCCCTGGGCCCATTCCATAATCAGCCACATATGCCAGGTCTCAGGCAAAGCCTCCCCCACAGGCAACATCTACAGTGATGATTTTTGACTCGACACTGACAGTAAATAACACATTCTTATAACACCTTCACATCTGTTTTCTCATTAGGACTTCAAAATAGCTCTTTACAGTTAGAAGTTTCAGTATTCTCATTTTATGTATAAAGAGGCTAAGGCTCAGAGATTATGAGTGACTTGCCCAAGGTCAGACATCCAGGACATTACACCACAACTTATTAAAAGACCTTAACATTTGTCTTTCATTTACTTTCTCAGGAGTGAGTGCTAAGTCTCTCCTAGGAAGTCTTAGAGCCTCTCTAGACAGAGCAGAGCTTAAGTGTACCTCTGTTCTTGGTTGATAATAATTAGGACTTTGGGCCTCTGGGGTCCCAGGCTCCTGGGTTACAGCCTTCTCTTCTCTTTTTTATCATAGGAACCCTGTTCAATCATCAAAAACCTCCAAAGAAGGAACCATCAGCCCATAATTGAAGGGCTGCGCTGGCTATTAGCTGTCATTGGGGATAAATATGAAGAGCTGTGTACTCGCCGACAGCCACTCCCCTCAAGCATCCCAACCTCCAAGGGCACCAGAAGCTCTGGGGAAAGACCCTCATCAGACAGGTACTGAGCTGCCTCTATTAGGTGTACTGATAAGAACAGATGCAGGAGTCCATATTCAACATATGCAGGAACTTCTGGGTAGTGTTTGGATTCTGTGCAGTGCTGAGCAATGTCTCAAGATCCACTGGCCCAAATGTGGCTAGGGCAATGACCACAAACATTTCAACACTGTGAGGTATATCCTCCCTTCAGCACAACTTGAGTGGTCATGTTAGTGGGATGAGTTGTATAAAGGTAAAGCCAGCCTATTAGGATTAGAGCTTCTCCAAAACAGGGTTTCTGTTGTTTGGTTGGGCCACACAGAGGAAAAAAGGAGCAGGAACCACTTAAGAAATTTATTGGAAACCTTCTATGGCTGAAAGTCTTGGAGCCACCCCACATTCTTTGCTTTCAGTTATCTGATCCTCCTGATAATAAGAAAAGATGAGAGAGAACAGGAATATGGAAAAGAAGAACACAAAGGAAAAAAAGAAAACAGGAGTTGATTAAGGTTTTGAGGAATAAAAGATCTAAATGTCCTCTTGCTCTGTCCTTTCCTCCTTTCAATGTCCAAAGGCATATGGCAGGGATGGGGAACTAGCTGCATTCAATTAAGGAGCTTGAAGTGTGTCTGTTTGCACTATTGCTTTTTCTCTCCTGTCTTCCCCAGCCACACTACCAGGATGGGAATGTCAAAAGAAAAAAGACAGCATCTAGGACAATGCTCGATGGAAGCTAGGCCCCTAAAGCCAATCCTACAGGTAAATGGCTCTTTAAATGTTACTGTCCAAGGGACCAATCACTCTGAACTATCAGAGAACCAACTGACTTTTTTCTCCATTTTCTTGTTGTACAGAAAGAAGGTTTAAGATTAAGGCCTAAAAAGAACATATCAGTAACATTTGCTTTAGATGAACCTATGGAGGAAGGTGAATGTTCTGGGGGAAACAGAACTTGGAACACTACTGAGCTTTGTGACAATCAAAGTGATGACTTGCAGCCCCAGCTCCACGCATTGAAGATGATCCTTTTAAAGGTAATGCTGGACCAGTGGTTAGTCAGGAAAGATATATAGGCCTTCTCTCATGATTTATACAAGAATATTCCTATTTTGAGTCTGAAGCTCTTTTCTCATACTATGGTTAGTAGTTAGAAGAAGTTAATGAAGTACAGGGAGAGTGTTTGGGGACCATCATCTGGTAGCCCAGTATGATGCCCCAGCACTCCAGCACTGGCTGACACAAGATTTTTGTTTGCACAGCTATCAGGTTATCTTAAAGGTTATGACTTCCAGTGGTGTAAGTACAAATTAGTACAACCTTTATGTACTACTCACTACTTTATGGTGAGTAGTTTGGCTGTCTGTCTCTCTTCTGCTCTCCCTCTCTCAATATGTATATATACATATTAAGAACTTTAAAAATGTGGAAACCCAACAGTGTGTACAATAGCTAAAAGTTGAAAACAAGCAAAGGGCTAACAATAGGGAATGGCTAAATAAAGTATGGTGCATTCATACAATGGAATATGATGTAGACATTAAAAGGGATAATGTTGACTTATATTTACTGACATGGAAAGTTTTCCACAACCTGAAATTTTGTTAGAGAATATGGTAAATCAGAGTCTAGCATGTTTAGAATGATGTGTATACATGCACAGAATATCTGGAGGGAAATCACCAAAACATCAGCAGTGGTTTTCTCTAGGGGTAAAATACTAGGTGATTTTGAGAAGTAAAAGGCCTAGGTGACTTTCTTTGGATTTTTGCTTTTTTGGAAATTCCAGGTTTTATAATAAGCATTTACAATGTCTCCCAATACAATAAAGGCATTAAAAAAAAGCTATGAGGCCTTGAAGGCCCATTGTTGGTTTTTTTTGGGGGGGGTCTGCTTATTTTATTCAGAACAATGTACTTAAGAGTCATCCATGTTGTTGCCTGAATCACAAGAGGTTTTTTTTTTATATTAAATATAATTTATTGTCAAATTGGTTTCCATACAACACCCAGTGCTCATCCCAACAGGTGCCCTCCTCAATGCCCATTACCCACTTTCCCCTCTCCCCCACCCCCCATCAACCCTCAGTTTGTTCTTAGTATTTAAGAGTCTCTTATGGTTTGTCTCCCTCCCTCTCTGTAACTTTTCTTCCCCCTTCCCCTCCCCCATGGTCTTCTGTTAAGTCTCTCAGGATCCATTTATGAGTGAAAACATATGGTATCTGTCTTCCTCTGCCTGACTTATTTCACTTAGCATAATACCCTCCAGTTCCATCTATGTTGCTACAAATGGCCAGATTTCATTCTTTCTCATTGCCAAGTAGTATTCCATTGTGTATATAAACCACATCTTCTTTATCCATTCGTCAGTTGATGGACATTTAGGCTCTTTCCATAATTTGGCTATTGTTGAAAGTGCTGCTATAAACACTGGGGTACAAGTGCCCCTATGCATCAGCACTCCTGTATCACTTGGGTAAATTCCTAGCAGTGCTATTGCTGGGTCATAGGGTAAATCTATTTTTAATTGTTTGAGGAACCTCCACACTGTTTTCCAGAGTGGCTGCACCAGTTTGCATTCCCACCAACAGTGCAAGAGGGTTCCCGTTTCTCCACATCCTCTCCAGCATCTATAGTCTCCTGATTTGTTCATTTCAGCCACTCTGACTGGCGTGAGGTGGTATCTCAGTGTGGTTTTGATTTGTATTTCCCTGATGAGGAGTGACGTTGAGCATCTTTTCATGTGTCTGTTAGGCCCATTGTTGTTAATGGCCACTTGGGACCCCATTTTCAATGATGGTCAAATGTCAATATTATGTTGCCTCTGCTCTCCAAAGTATCTAGCCCTTCAAGCCACCCCAGAGCCTTGGGTTGTTATACCTATATGGAGGGGCCTAGACTTGGCCAGACCCATTAAGGAGGAGAGAGGCACTGCTCTGGGGATGAGGGGCGAGGATGAGAGTTGAGTGGGAGAAATCTTGTAGAAGAGCAGAGGAAGTGTTTTTTGAGATGTCAGAAACTACCCCTAAATCTCGGTCTAAAATTGAAATCCATTTTTCATTTCTATAACCTCAGAACCCAGGGGGGAAAAAAAACTGGATACCTGGGACACAGAGGAGATGTTACTGGAAAATCCCTGTGAAGCTTCCTCTGGATCCTGTGGTTAGTATTCATTATATGAAGGGGAGAGGGGAGACAGCAAGACTGAGAGAAAGTATGGGGCCAGGGGCAGAGGGCAGGTGCCTGGAGGGGAGCAGTCTTACACCCTCTTGTGCATAAGGGCCAACACCCTCCCAACCAGGAGTGATCTGGGAATGACAGGAAACCTGGTGTTTAGCTTCACTTGCACTGACTGGCTGTTTTCTTTCTCTTATTAGACTTTTAGCAGGGTATTAAAGAGAAAACTGGAGGGAAATCCAAAAAAACCATCTCATATCCCTCCCTCAGCAAATGGGCTCATCTCTAGAATCGTTAGTACTGCTCAGTTTTTTCACTTCTACTTACTAATACCTCTAAAGTCCCCCTACAAATCCACCTATCTAACATCATATCCCTGAGGATTCCCATTGTTCCTGTACATCTATGTTCTAGTCGTCAAATGAAGCTTATACCTGCAGAGAGGCTTAAGAAAAGTTAGGTGGCATCCGTTTGAGAATGAAGATGACCTTGGCAAAGAAGAACAGAGGCTTTAGGTCTTTGCACCCAAATGTTCCTCATGAAGCCTATAAACAACATGTTATGGGTGACCAACTGAAATAGAGTCTTAGAAGTGGAGGGTCATTTTGTGATTACATTTTTTCCCCTAAGGTTCTTGGGTGTAAGAGGACTGGCAGAAATAAATAGAACTTTTCTGCTGAGAATTATGCCCTACTGAATCATTTTCAGTCATGCATCTGAAAACAAGTCGGTTTTAAGTTCCCTGCCGTGGTCTGTAAAGCCTGGCAGCAATTCCCTTGCTATCCCGCCAGGAAGAACAATTACTGCCTCTCCCAACACTTTGGTTAGGTATGCAAAAACTGTACAAACTTGAACACAATCAGTCTTCCATCCCATGGAGGGTAGTGGTAGTATTTACTATTACTACAACTATTACTTTCACCATCAGTATCACAGCCAACATTTATTGAGAGCCTTCTGGATGTCAGGCCTTAGGCACAGGCCTAAGTTCTTCACATTCATGATCTTATTCACAACAACCCTTAGGGGTAGGCAGTACACCTGCCTGCATTTTACATATTAGGGAACTAAGGAGCAGAAAAGTTAAACAATTTGCCCAAGGTCCCACACTCTGTAAGAAGCAGAGCAGGGATTTGAATCCAGGTCTGACTCTAGAGCTGGCATTAGGCCAGAAAGATCTACTTATGCTTTTCTCAAATTCCATGCAGAAAGAGAAAGCTATATCCAGAAAAGTGCAGAAATGTAGCCATGCCCAAGTCAAGAGAATTACATTGATAGAAATAAGTATGACAATAGTTGTAGCAGACATGAATGACTGAGTACTTCTATTTTGCCAGGTGCTGGGCTAAATGCTTTACATACTATTGCCTTTCATCTTCAAAAGCCTATGAGGTTGGTACTATTTATTACATCATCTTACAGAAGGAGAAACTGATGTTCAGGGAGGTGAAATCATTTGTCCCAGGGCACCCATTAGGAAGTGGCATAACTGGTTTTCAAACTATGGTCCAACTCCATAACTCAAGCTCTTAACTTCTAAGCCAACTAGTCCATACTTGTTTCTGAAGGATAGAAACCTTGCACAGAATGATCGGTCTTACAACCCCATCTAGAGGGTATGACACTAAGATTGCATCATTTGCTATTATGCATTACACATGGCCTTATTTCCAAAAGAACTACCCCAGGCACCTTGTGGGTTTTTGACAGGGTTCTGAGACAGAGCCTCTAATCCAACCTCAGTTGTTAAACAGATGAAGGAGTTTGGGGTACAGAGAGGTTAAGTGCAAAGATTGTACAGCTGATTCCTGACAGAGATACTCTTAAAATCCAAATATCCTGTGTGCCCAAGCCAGTACTCTATCTTTCCTGTCCAAAAATACTGCTTCCTCCTTGGGTCTTCTCTGGCCACTCCTGACCCACCTACTTTCCTCCAATTTGCCTAATAAATGTCACTGAAGAATTATGTTGACAATCATTCTCACTCAGGGATTCTTCAACTATTTCTACTGAAGAAGGGTTTTATCAGACAGAAAATGTAATTCAACAAACCAGTGTTCTTAAGAAAAGTGAATCATCTACATTTGCCTTTCTGGCATGTATATTTATGAGACAGAAATAATTTCTCAGCCAAAAGGGAAGTGTGGTTAAAATGGGGTGGGAGTGCTACCTATAAATGTGGGCAAGTTGGAGAATTTAGGTTGAAACAACCCGATAAATCTCAGTTTCAGTATATTGGCACACTTCCCCTTGTATAACGTACATGTTCCTGGGTGTCAACTAAATTTTCCTATACACAGTCTATCAATCACAAAGTTATTTAAAGAATATCCCCCCAATACAGCCAGCATACCTCTATTTACTTGTCAAGTGAACCTTAATTTTGTTGCAGCAGGCTGTTACTGTACTTCCCAAATCCCATATCAAGCTGGGTAACCCTGGCAATTTCCCCCAGTGAAGACAGGAATAAGGACACCTACCTCACAGGGTTGTTGTCAGGATCAAAGGGGAAAGTCCATATAAAAATGCTTAGCATAGTGCCTGACATATAATAAGTAGCTCATTAAATCCAAGCTACTATTATTATGATTAGGGGAGGGGCTTAGATCATTAGACAGGTATGCCCTCCTTCTGGGAGAGGTATCCTCTTTTCTGTAAAGAACAACCCAAAGAGAGAGGTCTTGGATTCTAATGTAAAAAGAGCATGGAGAATTTAAGATAACGCTAACCACTGCCAACCACTGCCTCCCATATTCTTGTCTTTGAAAATCCTAAATCTGCCAAAAAGGTCTTACAAATCCATATCTCAGCATAGCAGCCCGGAGATCTAGATTAAGGATACTTTCTTGACCCTAGGTGGGGCAAATTTACTTTCAGGCAAATGGTTGCCTTGGAGTTTCTCTTCTTTCATTGTCAAGGTCTTAGCCTCCTTCCTCCAGGACTTTTAAAGCTTAGCTCCTGCCATAGCACTTTGTGAGCAAAAAGACCCTGGTCCATCATTCAACAAGCCCCATGTGGCTCTGAGTACTTCTTCATTTTGTCTTGCAAGATAGGCCTTGGTTTTCTGACTAGAGAATTCAATATGCAGAGGTGGAGGGGGTGTCCCTTTGCTTGGAATGGATTTCAACCCCTGACATCTAGTTACCACTCTTCATTTATATGTTGTTTCTACCTGCCAAAAGTACCCTGCCAGCAGTACTAGTATCCAGTGTGATCTGCAGAACACAGGTCATAAAGTGAGAACACAAAAAGAGTCAAGAAAGAACAGTGATCATTTAGGGTTAGAGCATGCAAAACAGTAGTAGCTAACATAGCAATAAATCCCCTGAATATTTGAGTGTTTGGTGTTTGGGCCATACCTGTTGTATTTTGAATATCATTCTTCCCTCCCAGTAACCAATTAGAATCACTCATTTTCAAGGCAGTTTCTACTAGTGAGATTTAACCAAGTTCAATGAATACAACACCACTCTTCTCAGGAGAATCCTGACAACTAGCATTCTTAACCATAAAATGCCATTGGCCATGAGTGGAGCAGGGGTCACCTGGACTCACTGCTTTGTCACTAACCCCTGTAAACCCTTTACTGGGTTGACCCAGTAACTGGGTCAATGACCAAAACTGGGATTTCTGACAGGAAGGGGTGTGGAGAATGAGAGTTATTGCCAGCTTTCCAGGAATGGAAATCATCTCTGCATCCTACTTCATTTTCATAGGTATTGCTAAAACATCTGTAGCCATGGCACCCTTGGCCTATGCCTTATTTCTTTAGCTATAACAATCCATCCTCCTACTCTCCTTGCCTTTTCTCTCATATCAATCTCTGTGCAAAACACAGGTGGTGTTATCCCAGGTGAGTGAAAAAGCAGCAAGAACTTCCTGCTGTTGACACAGAAATAGTATCAGCTGAGGGTTGTGGGAGTCAGGGGGCTTGTACTTCCATCCCTATGCCTATGAAGGGCCTGGCTCAGGTCCAGTGAGCCCAGGAGGCTCTGCTGTCAGGTGGTGGGCAGAGTGATGTTAACAAAGCACTCAAACTGTGCTGTGTGATGATGACTCAAGAATCCCACACAATCCCACGCTCCTGCTAGTCGCCACTTCCAGGAACTAAAATAGAACTCTGGTGCTAAGAGACAGCAAGCCTTTTATATCTGCTTGGAAAAATGAGCCCAGTCCTAAGAATTACCATGCTATTCAATACATGGAATGTGTTTCCATTTGTTTGTGTCATCTTCAATTTCTTTCATCGGTGTTTTACATTTCACAGAGTATAGGTCTTTCGCTTCTTTGGCTAGGTATCTTATTGTATTTGTTGCAACTATAAATGGGATTGATTCCTTAATTTTTCTTTTTGCTGCTTCATTATTGGTGTTTAGAAAGGCAACAAATTTCTGTACATTGATTTTGTATCCTGTGACTGCTGAATTTGTTGATCAGTTCTAGCCAAATTTTTTGTGAGGTTTCTTTAGGGTTTTCTATACAGAATATCATCTGCAAATAATGGAAGTTTTGCTACTTCCTTGGTGATTTGGATGCCTTTTCTTTTTGTTGTCTGATTGCTGTGGCTAGGACCTCCAGTACTATGTTAAATAACAGTAGTGAGGGTGGACATCTCTGTCTTCTTCCTGACTGTAGAGGAAAAGCTCTCAGTTTTTCCCCATTAAGGATATTAGCTGTGGGTTTTTCATATATGGCCTTTATTATGCTGAGGTATGTTCCCTCTAAACCTACTTTTTTCATGGTTTTCATCATGAATGGAAACTGTACCTTGTCAAATGTTTTTTCTGCAGCTATTGAAATGATCATATAGTTCTCATCCTTTATTAATGTGGTGTATCACGTGGATTGATTTGTGAATACTGAACCACCTTGCAACCGAGGAATAAATCTCACTTGATAATGGTGAATGATTTTTTAAATGTATTGTTGGATTTGGTTTACTGGTATGTTATTGAGAATTTCTGCATCCATGTTCATCAGGGATATTGGCCTGTAGTTCTCTTTTTTAGGGGAGTCTTTATCTGGTTTTGGTATCAGGGTAATACTGATCTCAGAATGAGTTGGGAAGCTTTCCTTCCATCTCTACCTTTTGGAATAGTTTGAGAGGAATAGGTAATAACTCTTCTTTAAATGTTTGATAGAATTCACCTGTGAAGCCATTGGCCCTGGAATTTTGTTTGTTGGGAGTTTTTTAAGTAACTGATTCAATTTCTCTGCAGGTCATCAATCTGTTCAAATTTTCTATTTCCTCCTGTTTCAGTTTTGGTAGTTCATGTTTCTAGGAATTTATCCATTTCTTCCAGGTTGTCTAATTTGTTGACATACAGTTTTTCATAATATTCTCTTATGTTTTTGTGGTGTTGGTTGTTATTTCTCCTCTCTCATTTGTGATTCCGTTTGGGTCCTTTCACTTTCCCCTTTGGTAAGTGTGGCTAGGGGTTTATCAATTTTTTCAAAGAACCAGCTCCTGGTTTCTTGATCTGTTCTACTGGATTTTTTTTTTTTTTTTAGTTTTATGTCATTTATTTCTACTCTAATTTTTATTACTTCCTTCCTTCTGCTAGCTTTAGGCTTCATCTGTTGTTCTTTTTCTAGCCCCTTTAGGTATAATGTTAGGTTGTTTGAGATTTTTCTTGATTTTTTTCTAATTTTTTTTTTAACGTTTATTTATTTTTGAGACAGGGAGAGACAGAGCATGAACTGGGGAGGGTCAGAGAGAGGGAGACACAGAATCTTAAACAGGCTCCAGGCTCTGAGCTGTCAGCACAGAGCCCGACTCGGGGCTCACACTCACGGACCGCGAGATCATGACCTGAGCTGAAGTTGGCCGCTTAACCGACTGAGCCACCCAGGCACCCCAATTTTTCTTGATTTTTGAGTAGGCCTGTATTGCTATATACTTCCTCTTAGGACCATTTTTGCTGTATCCCAAAGGTTTTGAACCACTGTGTTTTCATCTTCATTTGGTTCCATGTATTTTTTAAATTTCTTCTTTGATTTCTTGGTTGACCCATTCATTGTTTAGTAGCATGTTATTTAACCTCCATGTTTGTGGTCTTTCAAAATGTTTTCTTGTAGTTGACTTCTAGTTTCACAGTGTTGTGGTCAGAAAAGTTGTGTGGTATGACTTCAATCTTTTTTTATTTGCTGAGGCCTGATTTGTGACCTAATATTTAATGTATTCTGGAGAATGTCCCATGTGCACCTGAAAAGAATATGTATTCTGCTCTTTTAAGATGCAATGTTCTGAATATATCTGCTAAGTCCATCTGGGCCAGTGTGTCATTCAAAGCCCTTGTTTCCTTGTTGATTTTCTGTTAAGATGATCTGTGCATTGATGTAAGTGGGGTGTTAAAGTCCCCTACTGTTGTTGTATTACAATCAATTAGTTCTTTTATGTCCATCAATGACAGTTTTACATATTTGGGTGCTTTCATGTTGGATGCATAAATATTTGCAACTGTTATGTCTTCTTATTGGATTGTCCCCTTTATTACAATATAATGCCCTTCTGTATCTCGTTACAGTCTTTGTTTCAAAGTCTAGATTTTCCAATATAAGTATCGCTACTCTTTGACACCCATTTGCATTGTAAATATTTCTCCATCCTCTCACTTTCAATCTGCAGGTGCCTTTAGGTCTAAAATGAATCTCATGTAGGCAGCATGTAGATGGATCTGTTTTGTATCCATTATGACACCCTATGTCTTTTGATTGCAGCATTTATATTTGGACCTCTTTTAGGCCAGGCTGCTGTGTTTTAAACTAGGCTAGCTTATACTGAAAGAAAGGAACTGCTTTTTGATAGGCTGCCAAAAATTCCTTATTATAAAAGAATTGCTACATGCTACTCCTGCCCTTTGTCACCTTATCACAGGTAGTGCTTGAGCACATATCTGGGTATCTAGGTGAGCGCTATTCTATCCCTGGAGTCCTGGCCTCAACACCTGCCCAGACCTGGTTTTTCTAGAATTAGTTTTCAATCAGTATGTTTTGTTTTTAAAAGACTACATTTAGAGTTTTAAAAAATTGTTTTGAAGTAATTTTAGATGTGTGGAAGTGTTGTAAACAGAGTTCCCATATACACTTTATCCAGGCTCCTCTAACATTAACACCTCACATAACTCTAATTCATTGATCAAAACTATGACACTAACAATGGTACAATTTACTAAACTACAGACTTTATTCAGATTCTGCCAGTTTTTCCACTAATGTCCTTTTTCTGTTTAGGATCCAATTTAGGATACTACGCAGCATTTATAGTACATTTAGTTTAAGAAAAAAAATATATTCCTAGAAACAAGTTTCCTTTTAGGAGGTGGAAAGGGTGGGCCAGTAGAGGTTCTGGGCAATTTATGATCCTGAGCTATTTTACCCATAAAGGAACTTAATCAGTTCTGCACCAAAGCCCTTAATTCATGACACCTCATCACAGTTATTTTCAGAAAACATGTCTTATGTTAGCACTTCTCACAGCAGTACAAAGGGATTTGACAAGTGGGTTATTTCAGCAAACAATATTTTGAGGGTGACAAAATGAAAGGGATGGCCTTATCTGTTTTCTTTGCTTCATTTTTCTCTCCAAACCGTATTTAAACTTTTTACTAGAAGTTGCAATATTTGACTATAACATAAATGCTGAGAAACACCAACACCAACAGGGAAGACACTCTTTCCAATGTGTGCTTGGTTTTATTTGCCTGAAATTAAGTATTGAAATCTTACAGAAACCAAACTGATTAGGTTATTTTTGCTTGTTAATCTCAAGAGAGGGAAGGGAAAGCAGGCTATGCCATCCATTTATTCCTTCAAAAAATAATGGGATTATTAAGAATACTCTCACTGGTATTACTAAGAATGTGCCACTCAATGTGCAAGGTGCTATACAAATACTGTTTTGCTGAATGGGTCACAACAATCCCATGAAGTAAGTTATTATGCTATTATTACCCTTATTTTACAGGGAGAGGGGCAGGAAACAGAGGGTTGGAGAGTATAAGCAACTCACCCAAGGTCACACAGCATGAAAGTGATGGGAGTCAGGATTCAAGCCCAGGTCAGACTGATTCCAAAGCTGTCCTCTTGGCTAGTATACTATATTGCCTCTCTGAGCACCTATAAATTTCAGACACTGGACTGGGTGCTAAACAGAGATACAACAGTGAACACATTATAGCTCTTATGCCCTCAAGGCTCACAGTCTAGGTGGAGGAGAAAAACTATTAAACAGCTGAGTATAGATATACAACCCTCTCTTTGCAGGTATTCCTTGTATTGGTTACAAATAAAGGTGCTCAGTAAAATACAAGTAGTAAATGCCAACACTTTTAAATATAAATTCCTTTTATATTTTAAAAATAATTTTTTATTTTAAAAATAAAATAAATACATTTATTTAAAAATAAATTCCTTTTTTAGGTCCTCAGAGCAAACACCTCTCACCCTCCATGTCCTCTGAGGATCCCAAACAATTAGGAATGGACTTGATATTGACATGCTCCTCTACTGTATGGATCTGGTCTAGATGTCAGCATTGCCACCCCACTTAGTCTCCTTTGAGAAGAAACAGTGGGAAACATAATGTGGAAATACATACAATGACAGAATCAAATCAGCTGATGGAAAATTTTTAAGTCTGGGACATAATTATATTCCATTTCAATTGTCCTTTTGGACTTGAATTAATTGGTAAGTTCTAAGGGAGCTTCAATTGGTTCATGACTGCATTTTATGGCCATGCCACTTTGAAATACATCTCTCAGAAAAATGACAATGATGATCCTGTAAATTATAAATTGGCAATGTGATTTTGAAGGTGAAGGGTTGGAAGACTTACATCTCAGCAAATGACAATCATTCTTTTCTCCCTTCCAACCCCCAAACCATCAAATACCCTAACCCTGTGGCTCTCAAAACTGGCTGCACATTGGAATCACTGGGGGAAACTTCAAAATTACCAATGTGTGCGTCCCATCCCAGAGGCTGTGATGATTTAATTAGTCTGGGGTGTGGCATGGATTTTGGAACCTTTAAAAGATCCCTGGGGAATTTTATTATGCAGACAAGTTTGGGAACCACAGCCCTAATTGGAGGATCATAACCCTGACTGCACATTAGAATCACTTTGAAGGATCTTTTAAAACTCCAGATGCTTGAGCCACACCCCGGATCAAGTAAATTAGAATATCTGGGGGTAGGGCCCAAGCCCCAGGAACCAGGAGGTCCATCGTGCAGCTAAGACTGGGAACCACTGCAGTAGATAAAACTCCACACCTGCAATAAGGGCAATGTCAAAATTTCATTCATAGGTTCAGCAACTCTAAGACAAGCCTAACAAGAAGAAGCCAGTTCTGGGGGCACCTGGGTGGCTCAGTCAGTTAAGCATCAAACCTGGGCTCAGGGCATGATCTCATGGTTTGTGAGTTCAACCCCACATCAGGCTCTGTGCTGACGGCTCAGAGCCTAGAGCCTGCCTTGGATTGTGTCTCCCTCTCTCTCTGCCCCTCCCCTGCTTGTACTTTCTCTCTCTCTCTTTCTCTCTCTCTCAAAAATAAATAAAAACATTAAAAACAGAAGCCAGTTCTGGAAGACAGGTAAGAGGCAGGCTGAGAATAAACCCTTAAAACAACTGTCATACGTTAATAATAAAATGAGCTCACTTTTTTCTTGCCCTGTATGAAGGTTAATTTTATGGCTTGACTAGGATTACTAGCAACTGATGGTATCTCAGCCCCACTCTCTACCACACCCACCAGAATAACTGTTGAAACCATGGGAAGGAGAATGCTTTCAAGGGATGAAAATCTTTTCAAAGGACTGCAAACCAGTGCTTAGAGACCCTGGGTGGGTCTAGACAAGGAGGAAGCAAAAAAGCAAGCTATTTGGCCTATGTATTACACAGCTAGTTTTTTATCTGCAATTTAATGTGCACGTTCACTCATCAAGCCAAACACTGGGCTTGGAGATAAAAACCCTAGACCGGGTTTTCATCCTTACCTGCACATTAGAGCCCTCTAGGGAGTTTTTAAAATAATGATGTTAGGGCCACACCCAAAATGAATTAAATCTGAATCTCTGAGGGAGTGACACACAGGAACCTTTGTTTTAAAAGGTCCCCAGGTGGGTGCCTGGGTGGCTCAGGTCATATCTTGTAGGTCGCAAGTTTGAGCCCCTTATCAGGCTCTGTGCTGACAGATCAGAGCCTGGAGCCTGCCTTGGATTCTGTGTCTCCCTCTCTATCTGCCCCTCCCCTGCTCGTATTCTTGTCTGTCTGTCTCTCCCTCTCTCTCCAAATTTGATAAACACATTAAATAAGTAAGTAAGTAAATAAATAAATAAATAAATAAATGGTCCCCAGGTGATTCCAATGCGCAACCAAGGCTGAGGAACAGTGGCTCGAAACCACTGGCTCACAAACTTGAGTGAGCATCAGAATCACCTGGGCAACATGTTAAAACACGTTGCTGGTCCCCACACCCAGAGTTTCTCAACATCTTCCAGCCCCCAATTAAATCACCAAGTCAGAGAATACATTTTAAAAATTAGAAAAATGAATTACTGAGTCAGGAAACAGTAATCAATAGATGTTAAAATCTTTGGTTGGGATGTTACTGGGGAACAGGACAATCATATGGTACCAAAGAAACACCCCACAGGTTTCTAGTTAATTATAAAGAGAAAATTACATGGAGCATTCTGAGGGCCACAACCTAACTGATCACCTTTACTAAGAGTGGACAACTGACACTGCATGCCTCCAAATAAGATGTGACATACAGTACATGACATTACTTATGAAGCATTCTTGTCAAAAATGGTTTAATTTCAATCTAACCAAGACTTTTGACCCAAGAACTTCTCATTTACAGGAAATTCAGGGCTGGAAAGAGGACCCAAACACCACCATAAAGAAACAGAGAACATCCTATCCCAGGATACAGGATCACTGCTAAAACCAGGAGAGTCTCAGGCAATCCAGGATGGTTGGTGACACTACAACCAGCCAGATTCCTAATGTGGGTCTCTAAAAGGTAGGGCCATTAAAAAAAATGGAGAGACTGTTCTAGATTCAAAGAAACACCACATCCAAATGCAACATATGAACTGGACATAAAAGACACTTAGGAGACAGCTGGGGAAATGTGAATACAGAACACTGCTACTCAGCCATCCAATAGATGTAAATGAACTATGTCACTAAGCACATTGTTTTATTCAGCTGACATTGTTCTGTGACAAAACTTTCTCAGTGAAGTATGTTGTGCACTGATCCACTGTGGTGCAAGTTCCTTATCTCCCTGTAAACCATCAAGCAGTCTGCAAAGCATACTTCAGGAAGCACTGGATTAGATATTAAAAAATATTAGTGAAGATCAGTGAGGAGCTGTTAATTTCTTTTAGCAGTACTTATGGTATTATGTATCATATACTTATGTAGAAAAACATCTTTATGCTTAGAAGATGTATGTTGAGGTATTTAAAGTGAAGTGTCATGATGTCTACAACTTACTTTCAAATAGTTTATCAAAGAACAAATATACACAGAGATAAAGCAAATATGGCAAAATGTTAACTTTGTTGAATCTTGGTAAATATACTGGTGTTCGTTGTACTATTCTTTCAAATTTCTTGTATATTTGAAAGTTTTCATAATAAAAATGACAGAAGCATGATTCTAAGATCACCTCACAATATAATAACACCAACAAAATTATCAGGAAGCTGATTATCCCTGGCCAATTCTGTATTTATTCATTAGATATTCATTAGATATTCCTTGTGGAATACCTAAGAAACAGAGAAGTAGAATTAGCCAGGAGAGGTAATAAAAAGCACCTTACAAACTGAGGAAACAGTATAAAAGGACCAGAATGGAAGACATTTTTCTTTTTCAGGGGAAGGAATTCAATATGTATAGAAAAATGAGCTGCCCAGATTATGAAGGGCCTTTGAAGCTACATCAAGAATTTTAAACTTTTAAAAAAAATTTAATGTTTATTTTAGAGAAAGAGAGAGACAGAGCATGAGCAGGGGGAGGGGCAGAGAGAGAGAGGGAGACACAGAATCTGATGTAGGCTTCAGGCTCTGAGCTGTCAGCACAGAGCCTAACGCAGGGCTTGAACTCACAGACAGTGAGATCATGACCTGAGCCAAAGTCAGACGCTTAACCACCTGAGCCACCACCCAGGTGCCCCAAGAATTTTGGATTTTTTAAAAGCAGTAAGAAGTCAATTACAGATTTTAAGCACTGGGAAAACACAATGAGATTGACATTTTGGAAAATTCACTATGGCTGTAGAGAATGGAATGGATGGGGTCAAGAGTGGATACAGCAGCATCAGTTAAGAAGATGGCCTTTTGAGCAATAATGTGGTGACCTACAGAGATGGAGACTTGGTGCTATGTTAGATGGGAGCAGGAGGTACAGGAGAAGAAGGACTCAGAATTCTAAAGCTTTTGGATTGAGTGAGTAGATTGGTATATTCATCAAAATTGGGAATATAGGAGCAAGAACAAGTTTGGGGGAAAGATGTGAAGCATGCAGCATTAGATATGTTGAGTTTGGTGTATCAAGAAGATATCCAGGTGGAATCCCCCTTGCAGGCAGTGGGGTATGAGAATGAGAAAGATAACTCTGGTTTCTGGCTTAGGTAACTAATAGACAGTATTGCCATTTACATTATGGGGAACAAAAGAGGAGAAATAAAAGTCATTTTCCCATTACATAAAATGAAAAATAGGGAAATGAAAATAAAACTTATCTAACTGCCGTAAGTCAACACTGTTTTCAATCACTTTACATTATTTCCTTCTAGTATTTTTTAAAATGGATATGTATATAGTAACTTTAATAGCCACACTTTTCTGAGGAGGCTTCTCTAGAAGTTACTTAGGATTGAGAATTAAAAATAGTAGTTGACCCAATATCATTTTGTAAATCAGATTTTTGTACACATACTTAGGCTGTTAAAAAGATTCAAAACACAATCTAAATTGTTGGACAAGTAACCAAGAACAACTCCAGAGTTGAATAAATCATGGACTAGAGAAGCCAGTTTCAATATCCAGTTTATTATAGTATGTATTGGATCATTAGGGGATTCTAGAACTTTCTGTGTCCATACTACATAGCACAATTACAGGTATTTCGTCTCTTCTTTGAAGATCTTCTTTCCCATAAGGTGTCTACTATAACAAATTCTCTCTCCATAGATGAGAGATCATTGGTGCTATTGCTCCCAGGGGTAACCACATTTTTAAAGGGTATTCTAGAACTTCACAGCCTAGAAAACCCAAAGGAATAAAGCCCTGAGATCATGAAGTTACCCTGCAATGACATTATAGCTTCCGATGCTTTTTAAAAAAACTAGATTTATTTCTAGTTCTAATCCTTGAATAGTTCATAAATGCAGAACATTATCTAACAAAATCTCTGCAAAAATAGAGACCCAAGTCAATTTGATATTATTACCAGCTGTAGTGAAAAGCTCAGTTATCACCACACCACAAACAGAGGAGAGAAGACCAAACGACGACCAAGGGAGCCATGACAGGCTGACTGCAAACAATCTAGATTCAGGGCCAAGGAGTGGCTACACCAGGCAAACACACATGAAAGCAAGGGACCCTGAAAGCTAAGGTTATAAATCTGCATCAGATATGGTTGATCCCTGATCAACACTGGTTTGAACTACGCAGATGGACTTACACACGGGTTTTTTCTTTCAGTAAATACCATACAGTGAATGTATTTTCTCTTCTTAATAACATTTTATTTTCTCTAGCTTACTTTATAGTACAAATACTGTATGTAATACATATAACATATAACATACAACATATGTGTTAACTTACTGGTTCTGTTATCGGTAAGGCTTCCAGTCAAAGGTAGGCTCTTCATAGTTAAGTTTTTGAGGAATCAAAAGTTAGATGCAGATTTTCAACTGTGTGGGGGGGGTCAGTGGCCCTAACCCGTGTTGTTCAAGAGTCACCTATAACACTCTTCCTGATCATGATCCAAAGACTGGTTTCTCCAATAATGCTCTCAGGGTCTGCAATGTAGCAATATGCCAAACCTGGAAGTTACTGAAACTTCAGCCTTAATAAAGAGCCTGCAGTCTCATAGGAGGCTGCTTATCAAGTGAAGAGGAGCACCAGCTCACAGTGCAGGGTGTGAGGGAACAGATCCATAGGCACAGCTTTTCTGAGGACAAAAGGCTCACCGAGGAGCTTCTTAGCAGAGTCTGGAGGACAACACATCCTGTAGAAACAGATAATTATCAGTTCCTAGAAACCAAGGAGAAACTATAGGAACACCATTTTTTTAAAAATGTAAGCCCTTCCAGGGCGCCTGGGTGGCTCAGTCAGTTAAGCATCCTACTTCAGCTCAGGTCATGATCTCATGGTTCGTGAGTTCGGCTCCGCGTTGGGCTCTATGCTGACAGCATGGAGCCTGGAGTCTACTTCAGATTCTGTGTTTCCCTCTCTCTGCCCCACCCCCACTGGTGCTGTGTCTGTTTCTCTCAAAAATAAACATTAAAACAAATATAAGCCCTTCCCTGTGTTCCAACATCTCCCTGTGTTTCTCTCTACAATAACATTTATTATATTTAATGTAACTACCTGGGATTTTTTTTTTTAACCATCTTCCTCAGTGGAGTATAATCATTTCAAGGGTAGAAACAAGGCAAAAAGTGCTTATTGTTTATCTCTGTGTTCCCAGTTTGTGACACAGAGTAGGGGTTCAATAGTGAATAGAGCAAGCAGCCCAAGCCATATACTTTTCTGTATGATTCATATGACAGGAAATTAATTAATAAATATTATTGAATTAAATTATTCTATTGAAATTTTTCAAAGTAGATTACCTTTTTCCCTTATTTCAAAGGCAGTCAAGCAAAAATAAGCACAAAAATTCACCACTAAAATCACAAAGGATAATCACTGCTGACTTTTCAGGTTATATCTTTCTAAATATGTATATTTAAACTGGTTTCTTAAAATGGAGTCACATTGTACATATTGTACATACTGCTTTACAACCAGTTTCTTCAGTTAATCATGTCCATCTCTCCACTATATGTAAGGCTACCTCACATTTATTGGCTATATGGTATTCCATTAAATATGTGTAACACACTTTAATCCCTTGCTACTGTAAATGTAAGCTGTTTCTAACTTTTTGCTATTTCAAAAAGTCCCTTCATGAATATCCTTAATAGTTATATCTTTGCACACATTTTTAGTTATTTAGTGCAATTGCTGAGTTGAAGGGCCTGTATGTTTGTAAGACCCTAAGATATGTATCTCTAAACTGTTCTACAAAAGGTTATACCAATTTACTCTCAAACTGACAAAACAGAAGAGCTCTTGTTTCCCTGGCTGACTCTGAATAGTTTTTCTTTTTTAAAATATGAAATTTATTGTCAAGTTGGTTTCCATTCAACACCCAGTGCTCGTTCCAACAGGTGCCCTCCTCAATACCCATCACCCACCCTCCCCTCCCTCCCACCCCCCATCAACCCTCAGTTTGTTCTCAGTTTTTAAGATTCTCTTATGGTTTGGCTCCCTCCCTCTCTAACATTTTTTTTTCCTTCCCCTCCCCCATGGTCTTCTGTTAAGTCTCTCAGGATCCTCATAAGAGTGAAAACACATGGTATCTGTCTTTCTCTCTATGACTTATTTCACTTGGCATAACACTCTCCAGTTCCATCCACGTTGCTACACAAGGCCAGATTTCATTCTTTCTCATTGCCATGTAGTATTCCATTGTGTATATAAACCATAATTTCTTTATCCATTCATCAGTTGATGGACATTTAGGCTCTTTCCATAATTTGGCTATTTTTGAAAGTGCTGCTATAAACATTGGGGTACAAGTGCCCCTATGTATCAGCATTCCTGTATCCCTTGGGTAAATTCCTAGCAGTGCTATTGCTAGGTCACAGAGGAAACAAAATCAATGTACAGAAATCAGTTGCATTCTTATATACTAACAATGAAGCAACAGAAAGACAAATAAAGAAACTGATCCCATTCACAATTGCACCAAGAAGCATAAAATACCTAGGAATAAACCTAATCAAAGATGTAAAAGATCTGTATGCTGAAAACTATAGAAAGCTTATGAAGGAAACTGAAGAAGATATAAAGAAATGGAAAAACATTCCATGCTCATGGATTGGAAGAATAAATATTGTTAAAATGCCAATACTACCTAAAGCTATCTACACATTCAATGCAATCCCAATCAAAATTGCACCAACATTCTTCTTGAAGCTAGAACAAGCAATCCTAAAATTTGTATGGAACCACAAAAGACCCCAAATAGCCAAAGTAATTTTGAAGAAGAAGACCAAAGCAGAGGCATCACAATCCCAGACTTTGACTCTGAATAGTTTAAACAGCACTGTCTCATTGAAATTAGGAACAAGACAAGATATTCACTATTGCTTCTATAATGGAACATTTTCTTATCCAATGTAATAAGAAAGAAAACATATTAGAAAGAGAGAGATAAAACTATTTTGATATGGTGATCATATTGCCAGCTATCAAGAAAATGCAAGAGAATCAACAAGAAAACAAATAAAACTAATAAAAGAATAAGGTAGCTGGACATAGGTTGGCAATAACCAGTTAGAAAAAGTAATGATGGGGCACCTGGGTGGCTCAGTCAGTTAAGTGTCTGACTCTTGTTTCAGTTCAGGTCATGATCTCACAGTTCGTGAGTTCGAGCCCTGTGTCAGGCTCTGCACCACTAGTGTAGAGCCTGCTTGGAATTCTCTTTCCCTCTGTCTCTGCCCCTCTCCTGCTCATGCTCTCACTCTCTCTCAAAATAAATAAATGAACTTTAGAAAAAGTAATAAAAAAAGGTCCCATACATAATACCAATAAAGCTTTACAATGTCTTATATTAACCTTAAGAAGAATGACCCATGTCGTAATACACACACACACACACATACACACACCTTTACAAAATTACATAAGACTACAATAATGGAAGAGACATACCACATACTTGGGCATAAAAAACACTGTAAGGGCTCCTGGGTGGCTCACTTGGTTGGGCGTCTGACTTCGGCTCAGGTCATGAGCTTGTGGTCAGTAAGTTCGAGCCCCGTGTCAGGCTCTGTGCTGACAGCTCAGCTTTGGATTCTGTCTCCCTGTCTGTCTGCCCCTCCCCAGCTCACACTCTGTTCTCTCTGTTTCTCAAAAGTGAATAAATGTTAAAAAAATTTTTAAAAAACACTGTAAAAATTTCAATTTTTCCCTAAATTAGTAAGTTCAGTGTACTTCCAATCACAGTCCCAAAAAAATATTTTTGATAAGTTGATTTTAGAGCTGTTAGAAAATACCTGAAAACGTTAAAAACATATATCCTTTTTAAAAAGATGTTTATTTTGAGAGAGAGAGAGAGAGATAGAGCAAGAACAGGGGAGGGGCAGAGAGAGAGGGAATCTGTCAGCGCAGAGTCCAACACAGGGGGCTCAACCTCTCAAACCATGAGATCTTTACCTAAGCCGAAATCAAGAGTCAAGATGCTTAACCGACTGAGCAACCCTGATGCCCCAAAAGCATATATCCTCTAACCCAGTAACTTGACAACAGGAATTTATCTACTATATATACTATCACCTACACTTATTCATCACATATGCCTATACACTGCACATATGTGCAAAGGTATAGGTACAAGGATATTCACTGCAGCATTGTGGTAACAAAAGAGTAGAAACAACCTTAAAATTCAGGAGCAAGGAACTTGTTAAATGACATTTATGTAAGTTAAAACTATATTACCTATTTAAAAAATTAAGTAGACCTATAAGTATTGATGCACATTATACATTATTGTAGAACAATCTCCAAAATCTACTGTTAAGTGAAAAGCCTGGTGCAGAACAGTGTTTTAGTCTGTTTCTATTTGTTAAAAAAAAAAAAGAGGGATAGTATATATACATACATGTATGTGTACACACACACACACACACACACACACACACACACACACTTGTACCATCACAGAATATCTCTGATAGGCTACACAAGAAACTGGTAAGAGTGGTGACATCTGAAGGACTAGGGGTCAGGAGCAAGAAAGAGACTCATTATCCCCTCCATACTCTTTTGTATTATTTTAATTCTCCTACCATACGCACATACTGTCTTTTCAAAATAAATTTTTCTTGCCTTTTTGAGGCCATGTTTATTTTACTCAGTAAGGGTGTTTAGCAGAATCCTAGGTTTACTCTTAATCACTGCATTCTTAAATATATTGTCTTACATAATAAATATTTTCATTTTATTCAACAATGAAATAACATAAAAAAGTATTCAGTGAAGTTTCCTTCCCAACTGTGGACCTATCTCTGCAGTTCTCTCCCACTATAGATAGCTGTCATTATCATTTTCTTATATAATTTACCAGTTTTTTTACGCCTATACAAGCAAATATAAATCTATATTTTCATATTTTGTCCTTTTTTCCCAAAGACAGTTTACTATTACATAAACACTTCTGCACACCTTCCTATTCCCACTTAGTAACATACCTTAGAACCAAAATCACAAGCCACAAAAGAAAATAGTCTGGACATATTTAAAATTAATACTTTTGTGCTTCCAAGGACACCATCAAGAAAGTGAACAAAGAACCCACAAAATGGGAGACAATTTTGGCAAATCACGTATCTGATAAAGGACTTGTATCTAGAATATATAAAGACATCTTAAAACTCAATGATAAAAAGACAATCCTATTAAAAATGGGCACAGGATCTGAATAGATATTTCTCCAAAGAAGATATACAAATGGACAATAAGCACATGAAAAACTGCTCAATATCATTAGCCACTGGGAAAATGCAAATCAAAACCACAAGGAGATACCACTTTTCACCCATTAGGATGAAAATAATAAAAAAAGACAGTAACTAGAGTTGGTGAGGATATCAAAAAGTTGGAACCCTCATACAACCTCTGGTAGAAATGTAAAGTAGGGCAGCTTTTTGGAAAAGAGGCTGGCAGTTCCTCAGAAGGTTAACATAGAGTTACACATGACCCACCAATTCCACTCCTAGGTATCTTAGATACCCAAGAGAAATGAAAGTGTATGTCCATACAAAAATGTGCACATGAATGTTCACAGCAGCATTATTCATAAAGGGCAAAAAGCAGAAACAACTCACATATCCATCAACTGATGCATGAATATATAAAATACGATACATCCATGAGGTGAAATATTATTCAGTCATAAAAAGGAGTGAAATACTGATGCATGCTGCAACATGGATGAACCTTGCAAACATTATGATAAGCAAAAGATGCCACATTCAACGAACCACATGTGGTATGACTCCATTTGTATGAACTTTGCAGAATAGACAAATCCATAAAGACAGAAAGTAGATTAGTGGTTGCCTAGGGCCAGGGGGTTGGGGAAAAATGGGGAGTAACAGGGAAGAGGTGCAGGGTTTCTTTTTGAAGTGATGACAAAGTTCTGGAAATAGTGGTGATGGCTGTACAAGTCTGAGAACATAGTAAAAACCACAGAATTGTGCACTTTAAATAGACCAATTTTATATGTGAATTATATCTCAATAAAGCTGTTTTTAAAAATAACATGCCTTAGAAATCTTTCCATATCTGCACATGGAGAACATCTGCATTCCTTTTTGTGGCAGCACAGTATTCCATCGTACGGATACAGCATTGATAGTTTAACTAGTTTCCCACTGATGGACGTTTAAGATATTTCATTGTTTGCTGTTATAATATTGCAATAAATAACTATTTTACATATGTGTCAGTGTATTTGCAGGATAAAGACTCAGGAATGGAATTACTGACTTAAAGGGTATATATACATTTATAATCTATATTGCTAAATTTCCCTCTCCAGGGATAGTACCAATTTATACTCTGACCAGTAATTTTTTAGAGTTCATAGTATTGCTAACAGTGTAGTATCAAACTTTTGAACTTCTGCCAATCTGATATGTAAAAAGTGGTATCTCAGGGTACATTTAATTTGTATTTCCATTACAATAGAAGAGACTGAGCATCCTTTCATGGTTCATAAACACATTAAATTTTCTTTTCATGTCTTCTGTCCATTTTTATTCAGTGCTGTTCATTTTTTTTCTTATCAATCTCTAGGAGTTTGTTATAACTTAAGGAAAAAACTCTTTGTCTATGATATGAACTACAAATTTTTTTTCCAGTTTGTATGTCATCTCCCATCTTTGATTTTGGTGCTTTTTATCATGCAAGTTATTTAACTATTTTATCAAGATGTAATTCACATACCATAAAGCTTACCCATTTATACAGTTCAGTGATTTTTTATTTTTATTTCTTTTTTCAGGTTTTTTTTTTTTTTATTTTTTTTTCAACGTTTTTTAATTTATTTTTGGGACAGAGAGAGACATAGCATGAACGGGGGAGGGGCAGAGAGAGAGGGAGACACAGAATCGGAAACAGGCTCCAGGCTCCAAGCCATCAGCCCAGAGCCTGACGCGGGGCTCGAACTCACGGACCGTGAGATCGTGACCTGGCTGAAGTCGGACGCTTAACAGACTGCGCCACCCAGGCGCCCCCAGGGGTTTTTAATTTTATTTTTATTTTTACGAGAGAGAGAGTGCATGTGCAAATAGGGGAGGAAAAGAGGGAGAGGAAGAGAAAGAATCTCAAGCAGGCTCCACACCCGGCACAAAGCCTGACATGGACCTCAATCTCATCAACATGACATCATTAACTGAGCCAAAATCAAGAATAGGATGCTTAACCGACTGGGTGCCCCAGGTTCAGTGGTTTTTAGTATATTCACAAAGTTGTGCATCTATCACAACAATCAATTTTGGAATATTTTCATTAACCCAAGAAGGTACCACGCACTCTTTGGCCCTCAGTCTCTACTTCTCTACAATCCTCCGACCTTCAGCCCTAGGCAACCACAAATCTACTTTCTGTCTCTTGAGATCTGCCTACTCTGGACATTGCCTATAAATGGAATCATACAAGATGTGGCCTTTTATGTCTGGTGTTTGGGTATCAGTCCCTTATCAGATAAATTATTTGCAAATATTTACCCTCATTCTATGGGTTGTCTTTTCATTTTCTTGATGGTATCATTTACATCACAAAAGATTTTTAACTTTGATGATGTCCAGTTATATACACACACATATTTGATATATATATATGTGTGTGTATGTATATGTATATATTTTGTTGTTGTTGCTTGGGTTTTTAATGTCATATCTAAGAAAGTTTTGCCTAACTGAAGGTCACAAAAATTTACTCCTATGTTTTAACTAATATATTTAGTTCTATGACCCATTTTGAATTTATTTCTGTGTATGGTGTAACAAAGGGAGAAGTTACTTTTTATGTAGGCAAACTTAACCTTTTATTATATGGCTTCTAAATTTTCATAGTTAGAAAGGGTTTCTGCATTCCAAGATTATAAAGAAATTTTATGATTTCCTGGGGTACATTTATGGTGTCCCCTTTTTACATTTAAATCTCTGGCTGCTTTGTAATTTATCCTGGTATAAAGTGTGAGATATGGATCCAACTGTGTTTTTCACCCTGGCTACCCAGTTGTCTACCATCATTTACTGAACAGCCCATCTTTTCCCCACTGAGACACCCAAGTGCCCCTCAAAAACATTTTTAAACAGTATAATAAATTAAAATAAAGGACAATTGGAAGAGGTAAATGTGCAAGAATAGACAAGGAAATAAGATTGTGAAAATATATCGGTCTCATGCTTTTATTTTGGGGAGAAGAAGCTCTTTGACAACTTTCTTGATTCTTTTCCATGGTTACTGGTCTGTTTAGGTTTACTTAAAATTAGTATTATCCATTTGCATTTCCCCAGAAAATTGCCCATCTAGGTTTTCAAATATATTGTGAGTTGTACAAAGTATTTTCTTATAATTTAAAAAAATCTGGGGCACCTGGGTGGCTCAGTCAGTTAAGGGTCTGACTCTTGATTTTGGCTCAGGTCATGATCTCACAGTTTTGTGAGTTTGAGCCCCACATTAGGCTCTATGCACTGATCACATGGAGCCTCTTTGGGATTCTCCCCCTCTCTCTGCCCCTCCCCCACTCGCACTTTGTCTCTCTCAAAATAAATGAATAAACCTAAAAAAATTCTTCATATCTGTAGTTATGCTCTTTTTCTAAGACTTTATATTTTTATGTTTTATTCTTTCATATTCTTGATTAGATTTATCTGTTTTATTTTCTTCTTCCAATAACACTTTCTTGTTTATTTGTCAGGTCTATAGGTTCATTAATTTCTGGATTCTATTCAGCATTATTGACTTTTCCCTTCAGTTTCCTTTAGGTTTATTACTCTTTTTCCAGCTCGTTGACTTGAAAGCTCTATTCATTTATTTTTAACTCTCACTTGTTCCATCCAGGTATATCATCTATACTTCATACCCACCTATGTTGTTTGAATATTAGAAATTGTTTTCCTTATGTAAAAAGGAGAGGGAGAGAGAGAGAAGGAAGAAAACATTTGAAAAATCAAAATAATTGACCAGTGCCAGGATTGGAGTGAAGCAAGAGGCATTTACTCTGGGTGAAAAATTTAAGAGGGTGCCAAAAAACTCAGTAATCAAGACAAAAATATGTTAATGCAATATTTTGGAAAATCAAATTGGAAACAACCCTCAGCCTGGATGCCTGCTTTGGTAAATAAGGTTTCATTGGAACCAGGACTAGGATTAGAGTAAGGTCACTGAGGCAGGGTTTAGCAAGCACAGGAGTAGATCTTGTTTTTTAACAAAAAAAAAAAAAACTTAATATGTTTTTCATCATAGATTACTTGGACTAATTTTGATTTCTGAAAATACTGCATTAAAAATGTACTTTAATGACTGAGATTTTGTGCACCATCTTACTAAATTTTGTGTTACTAAACTCGCCCTAAGCGAGTTGCTTTACTTGCCTTACCCAAGATCTGGCCCTATAACTGACTGTTGATGATAGTATAATGACTTTTTTCTGTTTCTTTATATTATATTATATTACTCTGTGTTTTATAAGTCTGTATAGTATGAATTACTTTATATATTATATTACTTTATATATGTTACATATTATATTACTTATGTTTTCTAAATCTGTATAGCAAGTATGAATTACTTTTATCATTGGGAGAAAATAAAAAGGGAAGTCAAGACTCACTCAATGATGTTCCTTGTGGTTTCACCATGGGGCTTATAGGAAACAAAAGTCAGTATGCAGATAGCCCTGCAGTTTTGAATGCCTTGAACCACGTAGTAATCTGAAGGAAGAAACACATTGCTATTAATATGATTAACCTATCATGGTCTGGGTTATCAGAAACTACCAACTGGCCAGCACCTAGGATTTCCTGGGAATAGAGAAATAGGATCGGAGCCAGCCCGCTGGGAGCACCCTTAGCATAGTATGGGAATAAGGGACTAAAGGTGGTGGACATCATGAGAATACCCAACTAGTTCTGTAACAGGAAAGCTATCCATCCTTACACAGTCCCACTTGGGCTGGGTTCACCACAGCAACAATGAACTGCCCATCTTCCTTTGACTTTAGTAACTGTGGCAAAATATTCTCTGCTTGACCAGTGTGGAATTCACAGTTGGTGATGCCTGCAGAAGAGAGGCCCACGTAACAGAATTCAAAACTCAAGCCCAGCATTAAAGGAATTGGGGGGCTTCAGCTTTACAGAAATGTACAGGAGCCAGGGCTCTGCCATCTTCCCTTTGGATCTGGTATACCTCTGAATAACAGTGAAAGAAATGCTTTTGGACTTGCCTTGTTTTTGCCAAAGCACTTTTCCTTCCTTCCTTTCCTCAGTAGGCCTTTCATCTTGAGTTATTTTAAAACTTAGTGACAGGGGCGCCTGGGTGGCTCAGTCGGTTAAGCGGCCGACTTCGGCTCAGGTCACGATCTCGCGGTCTGTGAGTTCGAGCCCCGCATCGGGCTCTGTGCTGACAGCTCAGAGCCTGGAGCCTGTTTCAGATTCTGTGTCTCCCTCTCTCTGACCCTCCCCCGTTCATGCTCTGTCTCTCTCTGTCTCAAAAATAAATAAACGTTAAAAAAAAAAAAAAAAATAAAAAAAAAAAATAAATAAATAAAACTTAGTGACACATAGCACATAAGTACTTCTACCAAGAAGAAAACCTTGACTTTTACTCAAGTGCTCTTTCTGCTCTATTAGAGATTTTCACAGAGCCTCAGGAGTCGTTTGCAGGTAGGGTACAGGGAACAAAGGGATCTCTGTTCTATACTGTAGTTTGGCATACGATTTTGTTCAAATAAAAGGTTCTGTTGCCAAAAATTATTTGAAACCTATCACATATTATGATGCCTCATGAGTTTAATGTCAAGAAGGCTCTTCTTCTATATTATCCAAAGTTTTGTCAAGTTCTCTTCCTATCATCAAGGCTTGTTCATCACCTTGATGAAAAAAAAGGGAGGGGGAGATTACCTATTGGGACCTCTTTCAGAAAAACCATCAGGACCCAATTCCAACCACTCCAGGACACCCTCCTTTCGCTCTGCGCAGGTCACAGATCTAGCAGATGCCCTTTTCCCACATAACCCTTTACACAGCACAGAAACACCACAGCTCTTAATTTCTCTCCAGACTCTGAGCAGTGTACCACTGAAGGCTGCAGTCCACCTGGCATCCTCTACTGCCTGCTCCACCAACTCCATCCCAAGGACCTGGGAGGTATACTGAGCCAAAGAGAGACCAATCACACCTGAGGAAGTAAGAGGATAAGAGGAGGGTATTTTAGGATTTTGAACCACTGGCATTATGCCTGCACCACTACCACCACCTCCCCACCTGGGCCCTGGGTGCCAGGCAGATAGGGTTTGGAAACTAAGAAGCATGTAGATTCTGCCCTGGGCTGTCACTTGCCAGTTCCACAGCAGATATCAAGGAGGATGGTGTTAGAGTTCACTCCACTCAGCTCCCCCAATGTCAGATACAGCACCTCAGCACCAGCAGTGTTAATCTGGAAAAAGGCATCTGGAGAGATGTGGATCTTCAAGCCCAAGAGATCTTCAAAGAGGTGGGGATCCCCAAACAGGAGCTAGTAGGAGGACTGCTGATGGCTGAAACACATCATGGTGCTGGAAAATAATTTTTGAAAAAAGTATTTTGGGATGGCAGACCATTCTACCTCTGGTGGTTGGCAGGGGACAGCATCTCACTCAGGTGACTCAGCCCCATGGCATGGCCCTGAGGAGTCTGTAGAAGTTCCCTCTCAGGGGAAGGAGGTCTATGCAGACACTCCCTCATCTGAATCTGGCCTGCGTTCTCATGCCAGTACACCTGGCTGGTGTACAAGGGCTAGTATTACTTAGCTCAGTTCCTCCACAATGAGCAGCCCAGCCCCAGCAATCCACAACCCAGACTATGGCAAGCCATCAGCCTCCTGCTTGCTGTTTGGCTATCCCAGGTTTACCTTTCCTGGAAGTAAAGTGATGTCAAGTCACAGACTGCTCCTGGCCTGGTGGTAAAAAACTTCTTTACAGCCTCCTTCTGAACACAGAAGGTCCTTCTGTCCAGACCACAAAATCAGGAATCAAGCAAAGACTTCTCTCTGACAAATTTTCTCTCCAAGCCCTACAGTAATCAGCCCTGCAATAGTCAGACAAGAAGGCACATTTCTCAAATCCTATTATAAATAACACTTAACATAAAGCAATGTTCTATATGACAAAAAAAATACACTATTTTCACATCTCAGGAGAAGCACTGCTTTACTTATCAGGTTTTGACAAAACCTATATAATAGACACAGTGCTTACTCTAGTTTGAGTCTTTTTTATAGTTTTCTAAAGAAAGTGTGAGAGTTATTCTTGTTGTAAATAAGGAACTAAATTAAGCCTCTGCCCCATCATGAAGAAGCAATAATTTTTCAATTCTCTTCATACTTCTCCACTGCAAATATCCCAACCACCCACGGAAACACCACCTCAAAGATGTGAGTCCTCAAAGAAAAGAAAGAGGTCATGGAAGGGAATTATCATGGTAACTAAGTTCTTTCTTTGAGTTCAGAACATTTTAAAATTCTTACATCACTGAAGAGAGCCTAAACATTAGCTTGACACAGGGGTGCCTGGGTGGTTCAGTCAGTTGAGCATCTGACTTTGGCTCAGGTCATGATCTCGCAGTCTGTGAGTTCGAGCCCCGTGTCAGGCTCTGTGCTGACAGCTCAGAGCCTGGAGCCTGCTTCAGATTCTGTGTCTCCCTCTCTCTCTGACCCTCCCCCGTTCATGCTCTGTCTCTCTCTCTCTCTCTCTCTCTCTCTGTCAAAAATAAATAAGCATTAAAAAATTTTTAAACGTTAGCTTGACACAAGGATAAATCACAATAAACTACGTTGGAGCTCTACAGTTAAAATGCCAAGAATTATATTTTGGGGGTAAATACCCAGTAGTATGATTACTAGATCCCAGGGTCGTTCTATTTTTAACTTTTTGAGGTACCTCCATACTATTTCCCACGGTGGCTGCACCAGTTTGCATTCCCACCAACAGTGCAAAAGGGTTCTGCTTTCTCCGCATCCTTGCCAACATGTGTTGTTTCTTATATTATTTGTTTTAGCCATTCTGATAGGTGTGAGGTGATATCTCATTGTGGTTTTCATTTCCATTTCCCTGATGATGAGTGATGTTGAGCATTTTTTCACGTGTCTGCTGGCCATCTGTATGTCTTCTCTGGAGAAATGTCTGGTTCATGTCTTCTGCCCATTTTTTATTACAAGAACACTAATTCAGAGGGATACATGCATCCTGATATTTATTGCAGCATCATTTACAAGAGCCAAATTTTGTAAGCAACCCAAGTATCCACTGATAGTTGAATGGATAAAGAAGACATGATATACATATAAAATGGAATACTATTCAGCCATAAAAAAAGAATAAAATCTTGCCATTTGCAACAACATGGATGGAGCTGGAGAGTATAACACTAAGTGAAACAGGTCAGTTGGAGAAAGACAAATACCAAATGATTTCACTCATATGTGGCATTTAAGAAACAAATAAGCAAAGGGGGAAAAAAGAGAGAGAGACAAACCAAGAAACACTCTTAACTATCGAGAACAATCTGATGATTACCAGAGGCTAGGTGGGGGTGGGGGACTAAATAGGTGATGGGGATTAAGGAGTGCACTTGTGATAAGCACAGGGTGATGTATGGAAGTGTTGACTCACTATAGTGTACACCTGAAACTAATCTAACAATGCATGTTAACTATACTGGAATTAAAATTAAAATAAATGAATTAAAGGCTTTTTAAACATAATACAATTATAATATATAATATGTATATTATTATATAGACGTAATTTTAAATTGTTGTATTTTCCTTTTACATTGAACCTCCTACCTTTATTAAGTCTTCTTTTTTATCTCTAGTAATACCTATTTCACAATCTACTTTGATATTAATAAAGTTGTATCTATTTAAATAAATGCATACGTACATACATAAAAATAAAAGGCTAGGAAATGTGTGTCAACTATACTCAAACTTTTAATTACAAAAAGGTCAGGAATCAATGACATGGGTTCAAGCCCTAGGTTGGCTATTCACTGGCTCTTTAACCTTGGGTACTTCTATGGCTCCATTTGCTCATCTGAAATGAGGGTTTCAATACCTCTCCTCTTACCTACTTCACGAATTGGTTGAGATGATCACGTTAAGTATAGGAATGTTTTAACGTGGGAACATTTGAAAGCCTTAAGTGCATTACAAGTGTAGAGTATTATTTGAGTTATGAAATTCTGACTATATTCTCATCTCTATTGAATTGGCTTTTAGAGTCACTAGAGTACCTACCAACTTCCATGGGCAAAGTTCTTGTGAAAATACCTGGGAGTCCTCACATGATAATTAACTTGGTAACCCCACCTCAGTCTCTGTGGTTTGCTTATGCGAGCAGCATGGTTAAAAATATCCTTGCCACCTCCTCATCCTCACCTCCAACCCCTCCTCCCAACCCACACAAATACTCAGTGGATGTGTAGTTTCTGCTATCTGCCCTGAAACTTCCAAAACCAACTGGAAGATAGTGAAAATAAGGGCTGCTACAAAAGCTACCCCTTATTAATTCTGTAAGTCCCACCTGTCTTAATTCCTGAGGATGGAAAGTGATGATGGCCATTGTGTCCTCAGCTACTGGTGTGAACTATGAACTCACACCAGTACCCACCTTCATGAAACAGAAGGCAGGGCTCAACTGGGGAGTGTCGAAGGAATGCTTCATAGTACTAGGAAGAAAACAGGATTATTATGCAGGCAAATCTAACAAGTTCTGCAGCTGATTATTCATGCTGAGTGATTGCTATGGGTTAAGTTGCATCTAGCCATATTCATATGTTGAAACCTTACCCATAGTACCTCAGAATGCCACCATACTGGAGATAAGGTCTTTAAAGAGGTGATTAAATTAAAATGAAGCCACCATATGGGTGGGCCCTAATACAACCTGACTGATGTGTCCTCATAAGAAAGGGAATATTGGGACACACAAAGAGACATCAGGGATGCACAGAGGAAAGATCATGTGAAGACAGTGAGAAGATGGCCACCTACAAGCCAAGGAGAGAGGCCTTGGAAGAAACCAAACTTGCCAACATCTTGAACTTGGATGTCTAGCCTTCAGAACTGTGGGAAAATATATTTCTGTTGTTTAAGCCACACAGTCTGTGGTATTTTGTTATGGCAGCCCTAGTACACTGATACAGATTTTGGTTACCAAGAAGTGGGATGTTGCTGTAACAGATACATAAAAATATGGAAGTGGCTTTATTTTTTTGTTTATTTTAGAGATATACTGAGAGATTGCTAGCAGGAGAAAGGGGAAGAGGGAGAGAAAGACAGAATGTTAAACAGGGGAGCCCAATTCGGGGCTCAATCCCACAACCCTGGGATCACAAACTGAGCTGAAAACAAGAGTCAGATGCTCAACTGACTGAGCCACGCAGGCGGCCCTAGAAGTGACTTTAAAACTGGGAATGGGCAGGAGTGCCTGGGTGGCTCAATTGGTTAAGCATCCAACTTCGGCTCAGGTCATGATCTCATGGTTCGTGAGTTTGAGTCCTGTATGGGGCTCTGTGCTGACAGCTCAGAGCCTGGGGCCTACTTCAGGTTCTGTGTCTCCCTCTCTCTCTGCCCCTCACCTGCTCATGCTCTGTCTCTCTCTCTCTCTCAAAAATAAATATTAAAGGGGCGCCTGGGTGGCTCAGTCAGTTGAGCGTCCGACTTTGGCTTGGGTCATGATCTTGCGGTCCATGAGTGTGAGCCCCGTGTCAGGCTCTGTGCTGACAGCTCGGAGCCTGGAGCCTATTTTGGATTCTGTGTCTCCCTCTCTCTCTGACCCTCCCCCATTCTTGCTCTGTCTTTCTCTGTCTCAAAAATAAATAAATGTTAAAAAATTTAAGAAAAATAAATAAAATATTAAAAATTTAAGGAAAAAACTGGGAATGGGCAAAGACTGGGAGAGTTTTGAGGTGCATGCTACATAAAGCCTAGATTGCCTTTACAGAGACTTTTGGTAGGAATACGGATATTAAAGATGATTCTGGTGAGATCTCAGAAAGAAATGAGGAGCATGCTATTAGAAACTGGACAGAATTTGATTGATATAAAGTAAAAAAGAACTTGGATGAATTGTATCCTAGTGTCGGGTGGAAGGTAAAAATTGTAAGTGCGGAACGTGCATATTTAGCTAAGGAGATTGCTAAGCAATGTTGAAGGTGGGGCCTGGTTTCTGCTTGCTGCTCATAGTAAAATGTGAGAGGAGAAAGATACATTGAAGAAGGAATTGTTAGGCAAAAAGGAACCATAACTTGAAGATCTGGAAAAATCTCAGCCTATCCATATAACAAAATGTGAAAGCATGTTCAGGAGGCAACACCAAGGTTATGGCTGGACAGTCTTTTGAATAAGAGGTCACAGGTGTGACTCACGGATCCTAATTAGCCAACTCAGCAGAAGCCAGGAATAGAGATAGAGTTCTATCAGCAGAAACACTGCCATCTTAGACTAAAGGGGAAAGAGACAGGACATAATGAAGGAAGGCTTTCACACTTCTGGGATTCCACAGGACAGGACAATAGACCTATGTGACTGCCAAGAGGTGTTATCCTTCAAGAAAAGGGAAGAATTACCTCAAGGCAATTCAGAGTCAGCAGGGCTGCTGCCACCACTATAGGCCCAGAGGAAAGAGGCCCTAGGGGGAAAAGGCTGAATCCTCAGTTTCAATGGGCCAGACTGCCAACGTCCAGGGCCTCAAGGGTGAGCCTGCCACACACACCAGTGGGCCAAAGAACAGAGCATCAACCCAAAGAGGATAATTCTTGAGCCTTAAAATCTAATGGAATTTGCCCTGCTAGGTTTCAGACTTGCTTGGAATCTAGGACATCTGTTTTCTTTCCAATTTCTCCCTTCTGGAATGGGAATGTCTACCCTATTGTCTGTTCCACAGATTGTATTTTGGAAGCAGGTAATTTGTATGGTTTCACAGGTTCACAGCTGAATAAGATTTTTGCCTTAGGATGAATTACACCTTGACTCTCATCCACATTTGATTTAGATGGTATTCAAATAAGATTAGGGATTTACGGTTGATGCTGGAATGGGTTAAAAATCTGGGGCTGTTGGGGGCACTTAGGTGGCTCAGTCGGTTAAGCATCCGACTCTTGGTTTTGGCTCAGGGCATTATCTCACAGTTCATGAGTTTGAGCCCCATGTTCTGCTCTGTGCTCAGCATGTAGAGTCTGCTTAGGATTCTCTGTCTCCCTCTCTCTATGCCCCTCCCAGCTTGCTCGCTCTCTCTCTCTCTCTCCCCCTCAATAAACAAACAAACAAACATTAAAAAAATTAACATCTACATGTTTACATTACCCAGATTCCTACTCTTAAACCTCTAACCTATCCAACCAACTATTTAACATATTCACTCAGATGTCTAATATGGATTTCAAACACACCATTCTAAAAACTGAACTACTAATTTCTCCCCACCCAATCTGCTCTACCAGTCTTTCCTACCTCAGTTGACAGTAACTCCCTCATTCCAATTGCTCCCCCCAACAACCTGAAGCCATTTTTCACTCCTCTCTTTCTCTTACATTTTTCATTCGACCCTTCAGGAAATCCTATTGTTCTAGCTTCAACATACATCCATCTCCACTGCTACCTACCACTGCTCTATATCATCTCTCACTTTCCCTCCAATAATCCATACACAACAGCCAGAGTGATTCTGTGAAAGCTAAATCCTATCATGACAAGTTCTCGCCATCAAAACCTCCACTGGCTCAGAATAAAAGCCAAAGTCCCTGCAATGACCCCCCAAGTCACTACATAATGTTGCCCCTCTTCATCTTACCTCATGTCCTATTATGCTTCTGGGCCTACATTCAGTTTCTCTAAAAAACCTGTCACATTCCCATCTTAGGGCCTTTGCCATGGCTTTTCTCTTTTCCTAGAATGCTCCTCCCTCAGACCTCTGCATATCCAACACCCTCACTGCCTCTAAGTTTTTAATGCAAGGTTTCTCATCCTCAGCACTACTAATATTTTGGGCCAGATAATTCTTTGTTGTAGGGAGCTGTCCCATGCATTGTAGGATGCTTAAGAGCATCCCTGGCCTCCACCCAGTAGATGCCAGCAGCACTGCTGAATCATCCCTTAGTGATTACAACCAGAAAGGTCTCTAGACATTGCCAAATGTCCTCCACAAGGCAAACCCCCACCCCTACAGTTGAGAGTCACTGCTTTATTCAAATACCTTCTTCTTCATGAAGCCTAGGTTAACCCTATTTAAAATTACAGCCAGTACTCCCTTCAGCAACACATATACCAAAATTGGAATGTTACAGAGATTTAGCATGGCCCCTGTGCAAGGATGCTACAAATTCATGAAGCACTCCATATTTTTAGAATTTCAAAGGATAAACACAAAATTTGCTACTTGTAGAATCATGATTTGACTCCTTACCTCTAAATAAACTTAGTTAATATTTTTAAGTTCTAGAACAACAAAAAAAAGTACAACCTATGCTTCCCCCAACCCGAGAATTTCTTATCCTCCTGATCCTGCTGTACTTTTCCGTGGCACTTATGTTACTCTGGCTGAGCAGCTAGAACAAAAATACCACAGACTGAGTGGCTTATAAACAAGAGAAATTTACGTCTCACAGATCTGGCGGTTGGGAAGTCCAAGATCAAGACGCTGGCAAATTCAGTGTCTTATGAGAACCTGTTTCCTCACTGGTAGCCATCTTTTCACTGTAACCTCACATAGCAGAAGGGACAAGCTAGCTCTCTGGGGTCTCTTTCACAAGGGCACTAATCCTAATCATGAGGGCCTAATCACCTCCTGAAGACCTCACCTCCTAATACTATCACCTTGGGTGTTAGGATTTCAACATATAAAATTTGGGGTGACACAAACATTCAGATTATAGCCACACTTGTCACCTTATAACATAACATACAATATACTTTATTATGCTTTTTTAAAACTATCTCTCTAAAATGTAAGTTCTATAGGGAAGGGATAGATTTTCTTCCTTATTGTATCCTAAGCACCAAGAATAGTGCCTGGCACTTGAAGGTACTCAATAGTATTTGTTGAATTAACAAATGAAAGGAACAACAAGGATAATGATAGAGAAGACAAGACCAAAACAGAAAAGACAAGAAGATGGAAAACATGCTGAAGTGACAACTGAAGCAAGATGAAAGAAGCTACATCTGGATTGCCTATAAAGGGGGACCTGATAAAATACAAGGCTGATCTGCTCCACACAACCCAGACAAGACTCAAACCTGAAGATACAAGTAAGGCACAAGGCTAAAAAGAGTGTCTGATTGAAAGCCTAGACACAAAACTGGTAAACATCTTCATCCTACCAAGAACATCCATTTTTCTGTAGCAAGAGACTGGAAATCTTTTTCCCCCGAGAAAATGAACCCACAAAAGCTCTTAGGTTGGAGATACCAGGCACTGTTGTAGTGGTAGAGGGGTGGAACCAGGAACATTCCATGCAGATCTGCATTCTAAATGGTGGGAATCCCACCCCTCTGGGATGCTACAACTCTAAAAGTCCAGCAGCCAGGCAAGAAACTTGGAGATAATTCTCTCAAGAAACTGAATAGTCCCAAAGTAAAGATCTCCTGAGACACATATGGGGGACACCCTGACACAATCACTAGCAGTAAAGTCAAGAATCAACAAACCCACTCAAGCTGAACTGCCAATCAGGTTTTTAATGCCTCACTCTATTTTTTTTTAAGTTTATTTATTGGGGCACCTGGGTGGCTCAGTTGGTTAAGCATCCCACTTCGGCTCAGGTCATGATCTCGTGCTTCATGAGTTCGAGCCCTGCATTGGGTCCTGTGCTCACAGCTAGGAGACTGGAGCCTGGAGCCTGGAGCGTGGAGCTGCTCAGGATTCTGGGTCTCCCTTTCTCTCTGCCCCTCCACCACTCACAGTGTCTCTCTCTGTCTCAAAAATAAATAAATATTTTTTTAAAGTTTATTTATTTTCAGAGAAAGAGAGAGCACAAGCAGGGGAGGAACATTTTGAGAGGAAGAAAGAATCCCAAGCAGGCTCCACATTGTCAGCACAGAGGCCAATGTGGGGCTTGAACTCAGGAACTGAACCATGAGATCATGACCTGAGTTGAAATCAAGAGTCAGAAGCTTAACCGCCTGAGCCCCAAGGCCTCGCTCTTAAATATGAACAGAATAGTCAACCAAGTATCACCAGCTGTTTGATTGAAGTCTCAATTGTGAAAAACAGTGACAAAAATAGGAAAAAAAATTCCTGAAGGAAACAGACAATACAAAGAAAAGAAAAAATACACACACACACACTTAATCATATTACTAAAAAGAGAACAAGATGTTATACTAAAGGAACAGAGAAGAAGAAAAACCTTTTGAAAATTAAAGGTAGCATGGTAGAAAAAATTTCAATGAAGATGTTGTCATTTATATCAAGAAAATTTCAGATAAATGAAAACAAAAAGGCAGCGATGGAAAATAGGAGAGGAATGAGGGGCGCCTGGGTGGCTCAGTCGGTTGAGCGTCCGGCTTCGGCTCAGGTCACGATCTCGCGGTCCGTGAGTTCGAGCCCCGCGTCGGGCTCTGTGTTGACTGCTCAGAGCCTGGAGCCTGTTTCACATGCTGTGTCTCCCTCTCTGACCCTCCCCCGTTCATGCTCTGTCTCTCTCTGTCTCAAAAATAAATAAACGGTAAAAAAAAAAAAAAAAAATTAAAAAAAAAAAAAAAAAAAAAAAAGAAAATAGGAGAGGAATGAGTAACACATTATAGAATCAATCCACGAGGTCCAAAATCCAAATAATAGGAGATACAAAGAAAATATAGAAAATGAGGGGAAGGAGGAAATAATACAGGAAAATTTCTGAAAGTATTAGCTTCCTGACTGACAAGGCCTAAAATGTACCACAATGAATGGGGGAAAAAAAGCCCACATGGTCAAGAAGTTTCAGGGATAAAGAGATTCCCTAAAAGTTTCTAGAATAAAAAAAGGGGAGAGAAATTACCTATAGGACCTAAAGTAGCATTTAGACTCATACAACACTGGCAGCCAGATGACAATCAAACCATGTCTTCAAATTTATAAAGGCAAATTATTCAAACACAAATCTAGAAATCTAGAGAAAGTTTAAGTCATGTGTCAGGAATGAAAAGACACAGACACGCAAAAGCTCTAGAAGTTTACCTCCTAGGCACTCTTCCTCAGGAAGCTAATGGAGGTCGTATTCCATCCAAAAGGGGGTATAAACCAGAAAAAGGAAGACAGGGGCTCTGGGAGACAGGACAGGAAAGCAGGAGAGGGCCTCAGAAGCCTAGGATGGAAGATTCTCAGAAAAATGTCTTCTGGGGAAAAAACTGAACTCAAGTTGTTGAGCATAGGGAGAATATAGATGAATGTTTGACAGAGCTCTTAGAGCATTTGTGGAAAAAATTAGCAACAGGTTCATAAAAAACTAAACTAATGGAAAAATGAGGTAATTATTCATGTCAATAAAAAGTTATAAACATCCATCACATCACACACTATATATACACACATACACACACACACACACACACACACACACACACACACACAAAACAGAGGGATGCCTGGGTCGCTCAGTCACCTGAGTGTCCGACTCTTGGTTTCAGCTCAGGTCATGATCCCAGAGTTGTGGGATCGAGCCCCGCATCAGCCTCTCTCAGTACAGAGCCTGCTTGAGATTCTCTGGCTCTCTCTGCCCCTCTCCCCCACGTGCTCCCACTCTCTCTTGCTAAAAAATAAAAAAGATGAAGTGCAGTATTATGTGAAAAAAAAAACAGGTGCAGAACAGAGTCCATATTAAGCTACCTTTGAGCCAAGAAAAGCTTATTTTTTGAAAATAAGCAAAAACAAAATTTGTTACTTATAGAAGGAGGTGGGGAACTGGGTAGAGATGAAAGCTAGACTTTTCTAAATATACATTTATTTTGCAGATTTGACTTTGCAACCATATAAATATTTTACAAATATAAAACAAAATTTAATCAAAATGAAAAAAATACAAGCCCTAAAATTTGAAAGCAAGCAAAATGAAAAAAAATTAAAAAGAACCCATATATCAAGTATCAAGTTAGTGGCTTAACTACAAAGAACATAGAGAGGTACTATTTCAAGAGGCATGATAACTAAAAAAAAAAACTGGACATACATCTTGAGCTCTTTTCAGTTATCATTTGTTGGTAATAATATTGGTACTCTTGTTTGGAAATTATTATATATATATAGTAGGATACATATATATGTGTGTGTGTATATATATATACACACACATTAGGATACATATAAGATATATATATGTAGTAAGATATAATAAATAAGTATTTTAATGTTGTCAGGACTAAAATTTTCATTGCAAGACAAAAGATAAAAATCAAAGGATTTAAGTAAAAGTTCTGTCATTCCAAATTCGATTTGAATATATCACTATGAACTAATATTTTCTCTTTAAAAAATATTCCCTAGCTCTGCCCAGTAGAAAGGCCTTGAAGTATTACTAATCCAGTATAAATAAGCACCCATACTGTAGCCTCCAAATACCATTTCCCACTAAAAGAGACAAGGATTCCTTGAAGAAATGGCTGATTCCCAGTCTCAAGCAGAAAACACATTAGATGTGCTAGAAATATCTTAGCTTTCCACAACTATCAGGGCCATCCTAAGGCTCTAAGACAATGTAGAGAGGTTCTGATTGGTTAAAAATGGAACTTGAGTATCAAAAAATAATAGTAAATGCAGTAGACTAAAACATATCAAGTATGTTAAATATCCATGAGTTTACAGTGATACTGAAACAAACAAATTTAATCATCGTTTGAAGAAGATGAAAGAACCAAGGATTTAGCCTGTCTTGATTGTATCAGTACATCAGGGTAACCAAATAAGGATAAGGAATAAGGAAAAGTGATTTTTAGAATTCCAACTAATAAATGAAGAAAACATGATAGACTAGGCAATGATCACCAATGGCTGCTAAAACCATTACGTGAAAAGCTAACAGAATTTTTTTTGAGGGGGAGAGAGAGAGAGCGAGAGAGCATGAGTGGGGGAAAGGCAGAGGTGGGGGCAGGGAAGAGAAAGAATCTTAAGCAGACTCCACGACCAGCGTGGAGCCCAACACAGGGTTCAATCCCATGACCCTGAGATCATGACCTGAGCCAAAATCCAGAGTTGGACGTTTAACTGACTGAGCCACTCAGAGGCCCCTACAGGAAATTTTTCAATGAGTGGATCGAGTTGATGACACTGAATCCACTGTTCAATCCTAACATCACCAAGAGGGCCTATCAGACATATATGCATTAAAAATATTCTCACCTCAAATTAAATCTGAATCGAATCAACATTCTAGATCTACCAGTTCACAGGAAATACTGGCGATAGAGGAAGAACATTAAATGACATCATGAAAATTCAATAAGCAAAATCCAGCACAAGAGGAGCATTGTGCAGTTCAGTTGGTTGAGCGTCTGACTCTTGACTTTGGCTCAGGTCATGATCTGACATTAGTAGGTTCGAGCCCCGTATCAGACCCTGTGCTGGCAGCATGAAGCCTGCTTGGGATTCTGTCTCCCTCTCTCTCTCTGCCCCTCCCCTACTTGGTCTCTATCTCTCTCTCAAAATAAACTTACAAAATCCAGAACGAGAATTTCCACAGGAAAACCAATCAGTTTCTTCAAAAAATAAATTGTAAGAACAAAAAAAAATTAAGAAGGAAGGGTACTTACAAATTAAAAGAGAAGGAAGAGACATGTTAATTAAATACAAAGTGTACACCTTGTTTGAATACTGATTTGAACAAACCAAATGTAAAACTCAAACCATTTATGTGATAAATAGGTGTCAAATCTGAACATTTATTGGATATTTGATTATATTATGGGTTAAATGTTTATTTCCAGGTGTAATAATGGTATGAAGTTATGTTTAAAAAATTAAGTTCTTTATTTTTTTAATATTTATTTTTGAGAGACAGAGAGTATAAACAGGGGAGGGGCATAGAGAGAGGAAGACACAGAATCTGAAGCAGAATCCAGGATCTGAGCTGTCAGCACAGAGCCCAACACGGGGCTTGAGCTCGTGAACTGCAAGATCCGAAGTCATCATGACCTGAGCCGAAGTCGGACGCTTAACCAACTGAGCCACCCAGACACCCCTGAGTTCTTTCTTCTAGAACTCACACTGAAGTATTTACATTTTATATGATACAATATCTGGAATTTGCCTCACACTAATCCAAATATGTTGGTGGAAGGTAAGGTGGGTGAGAGTATAGATAAAATAAGATTGTACACATACTGATAATTGTTGAAGCTGGGTAGTGGATATGTGGGGTTCATTATACCACTCTCTACTTTTATATGTTTTCAGTTCTTCAAAATATAAAATGAAAGGAAAATTTGTACAATAAAGGAAAATACAATCATATACGTGTACTTGGCTCAGGAGTAAATATCTACATAACTCTAACAATGTCAACACTAAATATTTATTTAACCAAGAATTGTGCTATAAACATAGAAGAAGAAGGGTAGTTTGGGAAGAGAGACAAAATAAGAGAGAATTCTTATACCATAACTGGAAGTCAACAAATAATATGTAACTTCGATAAATCAAAATACATGAGAATAATGTACTATTTGGAAATATCGAACCCCAGAAGAAATAGCTAAAATAATTGCTGTTGTTTCTGGGGAGCAAGATTCAAGAGCATGGAAGGGTGGGGCAGAAGAGCACCATTTTTCCTTACTAACCTGTTAGTATTTGTCTTTGAAAACTATGTACTTCTATTTCTTTAAAGGATTTAAAAAAATTTTAAGTGTGTTTATTTTGAGAGAGACAGACAGCACAAGTAGGGGAGGAGCAGAGAGAGAGAGAGGGAGAGAGAGAATCCCAAGCAGACTCCATGCTGCCAGTGCAGAGCCCAAGGTGGGGCTTGAATCCACAAAGCTGTGCAATCATGACTGGAACTGAAAGCAGGAGTCAGATGCTCAACTGAGTCACCCAGGTGCCCCTTTGACAGTATTTTATTTAAAGACTGCTTCTTAGGTCTTGGTGCTCTGGCTGTCCACTCCCATAAAACCCATATTTTGACTCAATATTCAAGAATAGATATTTAAACCTCAAATCAGGACAAACTAGGGTTATCCTATCGTTTTAATGGAATGGAATGTCACTACCACTAACACAGAAAGAGAGATGAAGGTATAAAAAAAAGTGAGAACAACCTAGTGCTATAATATATACAATATTACTTTTATTACAATGGGCATCTGGCCTTTATTTGACTCATGACACCAGGGTCGTGGGATCCAGCCCCATGTTGGGCTCCACACTGAGCGTGGAGCTTGCTTAAGATTCTCTCTTTCTTGGGGCTTAGTCAGTTAAGCGTCTGACTTTGGCTCAGGTCATGATCTCACAGTTCTTGAGTTCGAGCCCCATGTCAGGCTCTGTGCTGACAGCTCAGAGCCTGGAATCTGCTTTCAGATTCTGTTTCTCCCTCTCTCTCTGCCCCTCCCCTGTTCACACTCTGTCTCTGTCTCTCAAAAAGTGAATGAACGTTAAAAATTTTTTTTAAAAAAAGATTCTCTCTTTCTCTCTTCTGCCCCTCTCTCCCATTCACATGCTCTCTCCCTCTAGAATAAATTAGAAAAAAATATGTGTCCTATTAGAAGGCACCACCCAAGTGTTAGAAACCTGAATCATTAGGAGGGTGGGCATTGGTAAGAAGCAAAAGGGAACCAAGAGTGTCAGCTGGGAGTCCTATTCAGTCCTTATGAGCAAGGCTTTTGACTTTTTTTTTTTAAGTTCCACAAGGGCAGGTACCATATCTGCTTGAGTCATCATTGGATCCTCAGCACCTAACGCAGTGCTGGACACACAGGAGGCACTCAATAAATAGTAGGTGCATGAAAGAAAAGGATATAAAAATGTCTTAGAGGCCAACCTTATGATGTAGATGCCGTTATCACTTACATCTCTCTTGATATTTCTCAGTTCTATTCTGCCAAAAACACTAGTCTTCCAAATATTTCAGACACTCGCCACTTGTTATACTGCCCTCATCAGTACCTCTCTCCTAATACCTCCTTCCTATTAAATTCCTTGGATGCCTGACATATGCAATAATGGATTCAGTTCCCTCTCTTGCTCTCCACCCTTCTGGAAATGAAACACTTAGCAATGTTCTCTTTCTGTGTTACAAGGTATGCTTACAAAACAGAGCCCCTCCTCCCCTGTAGCACCAGTAGCCACTCTATTATTAAAATGTCAGGGACACTACTATTACAGACTGCAATGCCTCAGGTCATCTTCAACCAGCCCTTGTTCCTCATTACCTGTGCCACTTGATTGTGTTTCTCAGGGATGTTTTTCAAATGGTTAGACCACACACAGATGATGTTTCTGTCTAAAGAAAGAAAAATAATTTGATTTACATTGTTTTCTTGATAAAAGATTATTTAAAAGAAAATGTCTGGCAATTTAAATTCCCTCTTTCAGAGAGGCAAACACAGATTTGAGGCAGCAAAGTGCCTATTCAAGCTCAAGGCTATTTTTCAGAGAAAACCTGTTTCCTGGTCTAGCCATTATGAAGCTTATTCTTAATGGAGCTAGTCTGCAATATTTTCTCACATGCTACAAATGCACAGTATGACAAGGTCTGCTTTCTGTTAAGATTTTAACAGGGAAATAAAAGGTAATGGGTTTTGTTTTTGTTACTGAATAATAGAACACTGACGTCATATACTCATTTAATTCAGCACACAGAGGGGGGAAAAGCCAAGTGCCTGCCCTAATGAACTGTAATTTAAGCATATGGGTATTAAACAGTGTGACTAATATAAAATGATGGTGTTTCAAGTGGATTTGTTGAAAATGGGTAAATGGAAAGTTCAGGAATGGAATCTTGGAATGGGTACTGGGATTAAATCTCAGAAATATGCCATTGTGATTTCCCTTACTACCACTCACCCCTACCAATTATTTTAAGGCAGATTTATGACAGAAAGCTCTAGTTTTTAGGGATGTGGGACTATGAAACAGAAAAGGCAACTCTGTAATAAAAAGGAGATTGCTCCCAGTACAGAAAGTAGCATAAAATGATGATGACGATAATGTGTGGGCAGCAGCAACATTAACATTTACTAAGTGCTAAATGGGGCTCAGGCATATGACTTTTCGAGGAAAAAAGGGTGAGGGTTGTGATTCCTAGCACTATGTTACAATGACTACCCACCAAAAGGCATCCAAAATTAACTGTGTGATCACGTTCTGCATCAAAGAACTCATCTTTCTCCTTTAAGGCCACCATGTTTTCCACCCCTCTCCACTCCCACTGACACCGTTCCTAAACCTTCCCTCTCCTCTCAGCCCTTGGTTTGTTATTTATACTAGTCATGGTATTCAACTGACCTCTCCAGGTTCCCAAGTAGTGCCCCACAGTCTTTGGATTGCCATCTGGACCTCAGTTCACAGAGAAGGCGGACTTGTTTTGGTAGCCATTGATGACAGGCTGGAGAAAGCAGGGCAGGAGAGGCATAACAGGACAAATGAAACTGAAGAGCACAGAAGTAAAAGGGATGTAAGAATGTTCTCTCATGAGGGCAAATAAATGATGCTTGCTTGGAAGGTATGGCATATGTGAAAGTCCATAGCTGAGATCAAGACACTCCAGATACTCCATAGTGCAAAGGAGTTTCAATCTTGTCATGAAGCATGGGTCAGCAAGCTTTCTCAGTAGAGAGCCAGATAATAATTTTAGGTTTTGCAGGCCATGTGGTTCCTGTTACAATCACTTAACTCTGCCATGCAGTGTAAAAGCAGCCACAGACAATTCATAAACAAGTGAGCTCAGCTATGTTCCAATAAAACTTTATTTATAAAATAAAGCTCAGGTGTGGGACAGATGTGGCCTAAGGCCCATAGTTTGCCAACCTCTGCCATAAATTAAGTTCTGCCTCTCTGAGGCCTCATTAGGTTTCCAAAGTCTGAAATCCTTCTAAGGAGAAAATACTATAGTGGTTGAGAAAGTAGGCTTTGCATTGAATAGACCTGAGTGTGAACTTCAGCTCTGGCACTTTCTAGATGTGTGTTTTGGGGCAAATTATTTAATCTCTCGTCTGTAAAATAATAGTGCCTACCCCTCAGGGTGACTATAAACAGTAAACTAGACAGTGATGTGTGCTAATCACTTAGCACAGGGCCTTGTCCCCAGGAAGTGCCCAATAAGTGCCCAGTGATATTATTAGCTTAATAGCTAATAAGGGGACTTAGCAGATAAAGGATAGGGAAGTGGTGGCTTACAAAGGGTATAATAGATGGAGAAGACAACAGAGCCCCTCAGGTCTGGGTATAGATGTTGTCACATTGACACCATTGAGCATTTGGAGGTAAGACTCTAGTCTCTGTAAAATCTTCTTCTGAGCTTCAAATTTCATCTAAAAGGAATATATATAATGAAACAAGAAGTCTATGCAATATCACCTCAAAGAATGGAAAACAAACAGGATAAGAGAAGGTTGTCCCACAGATTCTTGTGTCATGGTCTGAGCAAATAAGGAACCTATAATGATGGAACAGTAACAGACCTAAGAAGGTATTGGGAGAAAGGTCAAGAGTGAGCTCTTGTATAAGCTCTTTATTTTATCTGACCTTTCAGACTGAACACTCAAGCTATAGGTCGGTGCTGTCCAGTAGAACTTGCTGTGATAATGGAAATGTTTTATATTGGTATTATATTCTATAGAATATGGTAACCCCAAGCCACACATGGCTAATGAGCACGTGAAATGAAGCTCATGTGACTGAAGAATTGAATTTTTAATCTTATTTAATTTTAATTAACTTATACAGTCACCTTTGCTATAATATGGATTTCTACACTATGCTATGCAAATTACACAAAAGAAATCACAGGGCATTAAAAGTACATTTGTCTTGGGGCACCTGGGTGGCTCAACTGGTTAAGCATCCGACTTCAGCTCAGGGTTCGTGGGTTCAAGCCCCGCATTGGGCTCTGTGCCAACAGCTCAGAGCCTGGAGCTTGCATCGGATTCTGTGTCTCCCTCTCTCTCTGCCCCTCCCCTGCCCGCATGCTGTTTCTCTCTCACACAAATAAACAAATGTAAAAAATTTTCAAAAGAGTACCCTTGCCTTGATGAGCACTAATATACAGAATTGTCGAATCACTATAGTGTACACCTGAAACTAATTTAATAATGTATGTTAACTGTACTGGAACTAAAACTTAAAAAAAAAACACAGGGCTCATGGTAAAAATGGGGTCAGGCACACACATTCCAAAACTTTATCAGTAATGCATATAGAAAAGATAGGAACTGGGGTGCCTGGGTGGCTCAGTTCGTTAATCATCCAACTCTTGATTTTGGCTCAGGTCATGATCTCACAGTTCATGAGTTTGAACCCCTGCATCGGGCTCTGTGTCAACAGTGCAGAGCCTGCTTGGGATTCTCCATCTCCCTCTCTCTCTGCCCCTCCCCCACTCACACAACACACACTCTCTCTCTCTCTCTCTCTCTCAAAATAAATAAACTTAAAAAAAAGAAAAGATAGGAGATAGGAGCCTAACAAAAAAGAGTAATACAGTTTTACACATGTTAAATGGTTGAGAAATGTATAGATGCGTACCACAATAAGGATGGCACTTTACCCCGACAAAGACCTGAAGTTTGCTTGTGGAAGTGTCCATTTGTGAGTTATCATGAAGTGGTAAAAGGAGGGTAATGTGTCACACACAGAAAGATATAGCAGCAGAAGTGGCTGAGTGTAGTTCATTACACACTCAGTGCGCAATGGTACGCGGCAGACGTTTGAGGTATGTGTGCATGTTCACTTTAGGTATTCTTATGCAGCTCAGTTCTGCCGGGTGCAGTTTCCTTCTTTCATCTGGTGTTTCTCGTGGACGAAATCACTCCTAAGCCAACGTGAAATGTGCGTTATGTTCAAATTGTTCCCTGATCTATCAATCCCTTGAACAAATTTCAATTTTTAAAACAAGCATCATAGCAGAATTGACTGTATTTAAAATCAAACAGCCACATGTAGCTTAGTGGCTACTGTGTTAGAAAGTGCAGGTATTGATTTTAAGCACCTGCTCGGGTATCTGGGTAGAGCTGTGCAGTCAAGTTTCCTACAAGTTTGGCACCATTCATCCTGATGGAATGGAGAAGTGAAGACTTAAGCTGGGTACCAAACTTGAGCTGTTCCTCATAGCTCAGCCATCCAGAGTGGTGTCACAACATCAGCCAGCCTTAAATAAAATGATTCAAGCACTTCATTCATTATATAAATATGTACTGAGCACCTACTATGCATAAGTACTTTCTGCCACCATTTTTTCTGGCATTTTACTTATTCAGAAAACCTAACTCTCATGTCCCTGGGGAGATACAGTCTGGGAGAAGAGCCCATTTTGGTGCTGTCTACTTAAGAAAACAGAACAGATGGGCAAAGTTAATATAAGAAAAATCCAGATTTATCAGGAGGTAATTAATCATATTACAAAAGGCTTCACTGTTGGGTTCCTTTAAATAACTCACCTCCCTAATGCTTTTAAAATATAGTTTGATTTAGAAAATACATTTGTTGTATAAAATGAGGTATGTTTGTGTTTTCATGGCTGCAACGGGACTATTCATTTGTACATTCTCTCTCTGGATCCCTGATTTCCAGCATACCTTCCCTGGACCTCTTTAGAGACAAGGTCCCAGTTTAAGATTTCATTTCTGTGAAAAACACACTTAGAGGCAAGGAGAATATCTTCTGCCATCACAAAGCATTTCCACCAACGTTCCTCCAATGTCTTCAAGACTGCCCTGGGTATTCTAACTTGGGTGCCCCCTAGAATCCTTGCAATGCCATGTTAGTTACATCAGGCATACAGAATTTTAGTAGGCCCAGAGATTCACACTTGCTAAGGGGAAAGGATATCAACCTGGGCCTTACCTTTCCTCCTAGGAACCATCGAGTGGTCCAAGATGGCTTGGTTTCTTCTGTCTTTTCTGTCCTCTTTGACACTTCTTGCCTATCATATGCATGAAGTTTCCCTTACATGCTCTGCCCAAAAAGAGCTGTGACCAAACTGGAGGTTTTATGGCACACCAAGGGAGCAGTCCTCGTTTGGAGAGGAGACCCACCTTGGAGAAGAAACACCTTGGCCTATGCATTGGGACTCTTCTCATAATCCCTGCCAAGCACCAAAATACTGAAATTCACCTGCATGAAAGGTGAACAAACAGAAGTTGGGAAACAGAAGCACGACTCCCAAAACCCTTCATTCATTTACAAACCCTATGGAAACTCAGCACCCAGCACAGTGCCTGGCAGAGTCAATACTTGGTAAAAACAGGCCTGCTGAAAGGAACTGAATTACTGCATGCCGGGCACTGGCTTAGGTTCCCAAAATAAAAAGATGAGAAAAATACATTCTTTGTCCTCCAGGGAAGAGATCAACATACTTGGATACACTTCTATGGCTAATCCCTGTCCATATTCTACCTTCCCACCCAAAAACCAATCATCCCACTAATATTTAATAAGTGCTGACTATGTGCAAGGCACTGTGCCACACAAGATATGAGAAGGGTCACGAAGTTACAATCTAATTGAGAAGATCAAGTGCAGATGCAGGAAACGACAATAATAAATAATGTAATATGCTTAGTTCCTGACAAATGCTCAGGAAAAACCTCCCAGAGCAGGTAAGCCTTGCATCAGGTCTTAAAGGATGGCAGGTAGGTGAATCAGATGTTTGTAGGACAATAGCTAGATGAGTCTGGCTAAAACAATAGTTCATTTTAGGGAACAGGAAATGAGGCTGAAAAGTTACATCAAAGTGAGATCTGGAAGAACTTTAATGCCTGAACAAAACATGGACTTTATTGTGAAGGCAACAGTGAGTTGAGGGAGGCTTTATGTAGAAAAATAAAGATGAAATGGGGAGGTTAATAAAAAGCAAGTTCATGGGGCACCTGGGTGGCTCAGTCAGTTAAAGCATCTGACTCTTGATTTTGGCTCAGATCATGATCTCACAGTTTGAGGCCCACGTAGGGCTCTATGCTGGCAGTATGGATCCTGCTTGGGATTCTATCTTTCTCTCTCTCTCTCTCTCCCTCTCTCTCAAAAATAAATAAATAAACTTTTTTTTAAATGTTTCTTTTTTTTGAGAGAAACTTTTTTTAAAAAAGTTCATTTTTGGGGTGCCTGGGTGGCTCAGTCGGTTAAGCAGCCGACTTCAGCTCAGGTCATGATCTCGCGGTCCGTGAGTTCGAGCCCCGCGTCAGGCTCTGTGCTGACAGCTCAGAGCCTGGAGCCTGTTTCAGATTCTGTGTCTCCCTCTCTCTGACCCTCCCCCGTTCATGCTCTGTCTCTGTCTCAAAAATAAATAAACGTTAAAAAAAGTTCATTTTTGAGGCATGTGTTTGCAATTGTAAGGAAAATATCCAAATGGAACATCTAACAAGTAAATAGAGAAGCAGTACTACAAGTCATGAGAGAAGTCAGAGCTAGAGATTTGAGTGTCTATAAAAAATACAAGCTGTAAGATTCTTAAAAAAAAAATAGCTTTCAGTGAAGAGAGGAGCAAAAGTCCAATGACTACGCCTAGGAAAAAGGCAATATTTGGAGAACAAGAAGAGATGCTGGTGACCCAGGAAAACCAGGACAACATAGGGCTTAGAGGCCAAGGGAGATGCCTTTAAGTAAGGCACTGACATACCCAGTATGTCTGAGGCCAAAGAAAGGTAAAGAAGACAATAGTAAATGGCAGACAGGAGGGACAAATGAAGGTTTCAGATCTTAGGCATGCAGACCCTAGAGGGAGGCAGACCTGGGTGGTCCCCTGGCTCTACCACTTACTAGTTACTTGGCAAGGTAATCATTCCCTATCACCTTCCTTTTTTTTATCTGTAAAATGGAGATAATAATTGTTCCTACCTCATATCGTGGTTATAAGAGTTAAATAAGGGATAATTAATAAAAAGTACTCAGCAGAAGATTAAATAGAGATGATGTTTGTAAAGCTCTGAGCACAGCATGTAGCACCTGGCAAAAACTCGGTATGTGTTAACTATAAGTGTCATGATGTTTAAAGACAGTATGGGACTGGGTAGGGGGAAGTTAAAGTAGGGGTAACTATAAGGCATAAGCTGTAAGAGTTAGAACAGGTGAGAGCCTCACTCTGGAAGGAAGAAGGAATCCATTTTCCTCTAACACATGACTCAGTGTTTTGCCTATTTACCTTATGGTGCCTGATCATTTCTGTGTAACTTGTTTGAGCACCAAGAATATGTGAATGGACTTGGCTGGACACATCAATGATGAGCTGCGAAATTACCTTTTTGCCCTTGTCCTCTATCTTGGATTACATCCCAATGGTAAGTCATACCTAATTCGGAATACACACACACACACACACACACACACACATCTCCAATGTATGTAATAATAGATTTATTAACAAAGATTCCTCCATGGCTTCCTCTTATTACTGTAAAGTTAGTATGCCATGACCACTAGGTAACTTAAAGGATGCCAACATGGGTGCTATAATATTTAGCCCATATACCATTTTGTGTGTTTACAAAGTACTAAAGAGAGCAACTGTCACAACATGGAAGCATTTGGGGGGAATTTCAAATTTCTAAAAAAAACATTTAAGTTGTACCAAAGTTCAGGTGTTAATGCATAGCACCCTCCATCCAATTTACTCCCAGGAAGAGGCAAGTCATTAATAACATGAGCTTTGGAGCCATATTCTAACCTCAGCTCTGCCTCTCACTAGCTATGTGACTTTGGGCAAGTTACTTAAGCACTAGGAATCTCAGTGTCACCACTCATAAAAACAGGACTAGTAACACCTATCTTTCAGGGTTGTGCTAAGAATCAAACAAGCTCGTATGTATGAAGTGCTCAGGGCTGTGCCTAATATGGTAGGCATTCAACACGAGTCACTGCCCTTCCTTAGGCTCTGATATGAAGCACATCACTTGACTTCTTCGTGGTTCCATGTGTTGGACCTGCAAAACTAGTGGGATGTAATAAAGTATGCAAGTGCTGTTAGGATAAGTAAAATTATGTAGGAAACTTAAAAAACAAAACACAAACAAAAGAACTTTAATAACATTCTGCATTAGTGCCTGCTAGAGTGTGGTGAGCTTAAGACCTGCTTTGGACCACTTATTAACACTATCAAAAGTGTGTAACCGGGGCGCCTGGGTGGCGCAGTCGGTTAAGCGTCCGACTTCAGCCAGGTCACGATCTCGCAGTCCGTGAGTTCGAGCCCCGCGTCAGGCTCTGGGCTGATGGCTCGGAGCCTGGAGCCTGTTTCCGATTCTGTGTCTCCCTCTCTCTCTGCCCCTCCCCCGTTCATGCTCTGTCTCTCTCTGTCCCAAAAAAAAAAAAAAAAAGTGTGTAACCTGCAATAAACATTTTTCTAAAGTGGCACAAATGTATGTATTTGATATGAAGAAAAACAAAGGCCAGAGAGAGGAAATGAGTGAAGAGGTAAGAGACAAAGAATAAAGAATGGGCACTGAGAGGGAAAAGGGAGTGGTACTGGTCCCTCCAGATGACAGACAAGGATAAAGGAAGCTGCAGGCCCGTTTAGGGATTGCCAGAGGAGGGATAGGAGAGCTGAGAATTGAAGACAGCTATCCATACCCCACAACAATCAGAATTTTTTTTGAGTGTGTGGATCCTCTCACTGGTGAATGCCACCATGACTGTGCTCCACTTGCCCTGTACCCCTCAGCAGGAGGGCCTTTGTCCATCTAGGTCTCTTCCTCCAAATCATCAGATATGGTCTCAAATAGGACCCTACTATCGCCAACCAGTCATCTGTCCTGGTAAAGAGCCTTTCACCATATTTAGTAATTTCTCTAGTGAAATATATTTTTCAAGGCAGAATAATACCAAAGTGGATTATATTTCTTTGTTTCTTGATGTCACAGGGGGCATTTGTCCACTCAAAAGACTTTTCTTTTCATACCTTTTCTTGTTTTAAATAAATGCTTGGGTTTAAAAAAAATGTGAAAACTGCTCAGTTTCTGCCTCAGGAATTAATCGGAAAGGAACTCAGGGTCCAGAGCTGCCAGATAGGAAGGTAGACTACGTTTCTAGGGCTAGGATAGCTAACCTGCCTGAAATGCCCAGAGAGGTTCCAATCTGTGGTAGGTCTGATCCGTGTGGGGTCAAGGAGCTTCTTGGAGCAAAATGTTCACCCACAGACAAGGGTCCTGCTTACACTCTCTGTTCACTCTTCCTTCAATTGGCCTAGTCCCAGACACGGTTCTTGGATAAACCAGATGGACATAAGGGTGTAGTGCTGAGTCCTCACGGCAACCCACATTCAATCAGGTCCTTCCCCCACCAAACCGCTTCACCAGCCCCTCCCTCCCCCTCTTCTTCGGGCAAGTTCTACCCACCTTGTCTGTAACTAAGACTGTCACTGAATTTGGGCGACGGGTGCAGGGCCAGGGGAGGGCTGAGGTCAGAGCACAGACTGACGCAGGGCTGCACGCAACCTCGTACAGAGAGCGCAGTAGGTCCCTTCCGTGTCCATGCCTGCCTGCTCAATGCCCCGTCTCGCGGGCAGACTGGCTCAGTAAGCAGTTTTCTATACAGTGAGGGTTCAATCGGGCTTTCCGAGCTCTCCACGTACCCCCCCCCCAAACCTTTGTAACCAATAAATCCTCTTACGAACCTGAGGCGGCAAACGAAAAAGCCAGCCAACGGCCTGAACGGCTGCCGCTAGTGAGAGTCACTTCCTGGTACGCAGGGCGGCTCGACTCCCGACGCACACGCAGCCAGCCCGAGGCAGTGCGCGACGGGACGCTGGGCTCCTCCCAGGCGCCGGGCAGCCGGCCCTGCCTTGGACAGCCAGTTTCGGGAGGTCCTTCTCTCTACTTTGCCGGGGCACTTTTCTAGAGACCTTCCTCAATATCACTAAACGCCCCGTTGCCCCCCATCTGCCCTCTCCAAGGTTTCTGCCCTAGGTCCCCTCTCCTCCCCTCCCAGCGACCCCGCCCACCGCCTGCGCTTCTCGCCCCATTGGTGGATCTGGATAAGTGTGAACAGTGTGCTACCCACCTCTGGGGTGCTTGCAATATAACTCAACCAAAATTGCGGGCTCAGATCCATGACGGGTTGGAAAACTGGGAGATGAAGGGCGGGGTAGTTTCTTCAAATTGCAACCTTTCGTAAAAGTCGGCCCTATTAGGGGCCCTATGGTTTTCAGGCATTCGTTCCCCTATTTTATATTGCTTCAGAAAAGTGTTAAGTTCTTATGACAAGGTAAACCTGGTTTCTGAAGTGGATCCCACGCAGGGCTATTAAATCCTAAAACCTCAGGACAAGAATTGTTTTTCAACTTCAAAATACAGAAGGAGGCTAGCTAGATACCACTAATTCATTTGCCAGCTCCTGGACTACATTCAGTGATTCCTCTAATTTTTACAGAGGTCAGGAGCCCAGCCAAAGGAGTAAGAGAACGTTGAAGTATGCACACACATGTGTGCTGGAAAAAAATTGTTTTGAATAGAATTAAGATTTACAGCAAAGTAAATCTACATTAAATGACACTTAATTTTTATGTTTTTTTTTAAAGTTTATTTATTTTGTGAGAGAGAGAGCGGTGGAGGGGCAGAGAGTGGGAGACAGAGGATCCCAAGCAGGCTCCACACTGTCAGTACAGGTGCCGATGTACAGGTGTCGATGTGGAGCTCGAACCCGAGAACAATGAGATCATGACCCGAGCCGAAGTCGGAGGTCTAACGGACTGAGCCACCCAGGCTCCCCAATTTTTATATTTAATAGTAACCGGGCTTTACTGGAAAGCACTTTATAACCAACATTTCAGTTATTTATTTTTTCAAAGTATAACATGCCTATTAAGTGCAAGGCATTAGCCCTAGTGAGTACAGTAGTGAGTTAAACATGGCCAAGTACCTCAAATAACAGCAAACATTAAGTCAACCAGACCAAATTTCAAAGCCCGGACCCACCAGTTATAAGCTGTGTGAACTTGGGAAAGTTACTTAATTGCTCAGTGCCTCAATTTCCTCATCTGAAAAAAATGTCCATAATAATCGCACCTACCTCACAGGGTTGTGATAAAGATGAAATAAGTTAATATATGCAAAGTACTTAGAACACAGTAAGTACACACTCAGTAAGTGTTAGCTATCATCACCCAAAAATAATTTTATATACTGTGTATGTATATACACATGCATATGTGGGTATACACCCTTTCAAAAAAAGAGAGAAATTTTACTTTCCATTCCAAAGGCTTGAGTAGGTAAATGCTTGACTCTATTTATGGCCCTCCTAACCACTCTAGTGGTTCTTAAGCACTATTAGAACTCAAACCATTGCTTCAGCTTTCTAGGCCTGCACATTGCTATCAAGTGAAACCAGGCTGGAGAATGTACCTTTCGTTCTCTTCTCCCTTTCTCTTCTTTTAGTCCCCTTTTATGCATATAACTGGCTTTATTCCTTTCCTCACTCTTTTTTCTTCTCCTTCCCATGCCCTTTTGCTCCATTATCAGTTTCTCATCTTGGCATTCATTGTTGTGCCTAGCACAGAGTCAGATTCCCTAATAGGAGCTCAATGAATATTTGATGAATTGATTTGACTCCTCCCCTTGTCTACCTGAAAGGGAAAGGGCATATATTCACTCACTCCCAACCCTACTTTTCTGAGCATCCAAGCGAACTCCTTAAAGCAAGTCTGTCATTTGAGAAGGCAGACCCCTGAGGGGTAAAGAGAGAAAAGAGATTAAGGAAGCTATAATGTAATTATTTAGCCTTTAACCCTTTTATATTTATTTAATCTGATAAATAAAGCATGTTCTTCTATAAAAGAGAAATCATTAGCTTTGTAAGAAGGGAAAGAAATATCCCAAATTATAGTAAAGGTTGGACTCTTCAACTGGAAAGTCAATAAATGGACATGTCATAAGTGACAAGCAATATTATTAAATTAAATAAGAGCTGAAACTGAGATAACCTTTGCTTGACTTTGTTGTCAGCAAACCAAATCACAACAAGGTGAAGTCTCTAGAAATTTGTCAAATGTTCTCATTTTGATCCAAAGAAAAGATTTCTGAGAGGCTACAGCATTAACATTCAGAAATAACATGTATTACAATCACTTCTAAGGGCACCTGGGTGGCTTAGTCGGTTAAGCGTCTGACTCTTGATTTCAGCTCAGGTCATGATCACGGTTCATGGGATTGAGCCCTGAGTCAGGCTCTGTGCTGACAGCATGGACCCTGCTTGGAATTCTCTGACTCTCCCTCTATTTCTCTCTCTGTCCCTCCCCTGCTCACGTGTGCAAGAGCACTTTCTCTCTCAGAATAAATAAATAAACATTTTTTAAAAATCACTTCCATTAACCAGATTCTCCATTAATCACATTCTTGCCCTTAGGACTTCATTAGAGGTTGTGAGGGATAAATGTACAGACTACAACCTCTAAATTGTGTGACCTGATGGGAAGACTCACAACGGAAGACTACACAGCCTTGGGCTTTGGTAATTCTAGCAAAGCAGTATATCATCTTAATAGTCAGGGAAGGAAAAGAATGTGAAAATTGAGTTGAATGCATAGGATTTGAATAACCCGAGGAGAGGTAGGAGTTGCAACAGGAAAACAAGAATGAGCAATTTGTGTCCAAGGCCCAGGAGGAGGCAGGCCAGGCTAGACAGGAGAGTTGTGCTGAAGTCATTAGTGATCTGGTTGATCAGGTCAATAGGTCAGGGAAGATAATAAAGGGCCTGGAGTGCTGGATGAGGGATTTGATCTAGTTTCCTTCATGATAGGCAGCTAATGAAGAGTTTTGCATGAGATGTTTCTGAAACAGAACTCTAGATGCTGTGTGTAGGATAGATTTTAGGGTGCACTGATCTGGAAGCTGAGGGAGACTGCTGCAGTTATCCAGATGGAGGTGCTAAGTCTATGTGCTAAGGCAGAGCACAGAGCACTGAGTTCTGCAAGAATTTCTCAAAATGTGGGCAAAGGCCCATCTACAATGTAATCCTCAGGGATGATTGTAACAAATGGGGATTACTGAGCCCCACCCCACACCTACAGAATAGAAATCTCAGGGGGATAGGCTCAGAAATATTTGGGTCTGTAACAAGCACCGAAGCTGATGTCCATTAAAATTTGAGTCCTCCCACCATGCATAAACTAAAATGCCAGATGAATTAGTTGAAAGTCAAAAAAATCAAATCATAAAATCCCTAAAATAGAACATAGATAATTATGCATCTGAATTTGTTTATAGGAGGACTTTTCTAAACTGAAAACCAGTAGGAAAAAAAAATACCAAGTAGGTAGATAATACTATATAAACCTTAAAAATTTCTATATGACAGAGATACAATTAACACATTAAATAATAAGCAACAAACTGAAAAAAATACAGAAGTATGGCAGAGGGTCATTATCTTGAGTGTATAAAGAGCTTATATAAACTGATAAGAAAAACACAGTGACCCTAATAGAAACCTTGGCAAAGGTTTGAAAAGATAATTCACAGGAAAAGAAATATAAATAATCAAAAAGTACATTGTTCTACCTCACTAGTAATGCCAGAACATGCAAAGTATATTGATTGGCAAACATTTTAAAAGATCTGTTATTCCTTGAAGTAGACCATGGACAGTGAGGCAGATGCTCTCACACATTGCTGGTGGGATTTTAAACTGATAGAAACTTCCTGGAAAGCAATTAGAATCAAGAATCATTTATTGTTTTATTTTTTTTAGTTAGAGAGAGCACAAGCAGGGGAGAGAGACAGAGAGAGAAGGAGAGAGAGAGAGAGAGAGAGAGAGAGAGAGAGATCTTAAGCAGGCTCCACACTCAGCACAGAAACTGATGTGGAGCTTGATCCCACGACCCTGGGATCATGACCTGAACCCAAATCAAGAGCTGTTGAGCCACCCAGGCTCCCCTCAAGAATTTTTAAAATATCACACCATTTGCCCCAGAAATTTCACCTCTGGGAATCTATTCTAAGGAGATAGAGATGTGAACAATGATATATGCCCAAAGAGTCTCACAGTTAACAAATTAAAAAGCATCTTCAAGGTCCAACATTAGAAAAACACGAAATGATTACATAAAATATGGTCATAAAATATGGTCTATTCATAGACTATCGCAGAGACACTAAAATGACACTTACGGTATGGTGTTAGAAGTCTGAATGGCATTACATTTTGGGTGTGGGTAATGGCTGGCAGGGGGAATGTGGGGGCTTCTGAGGTGCCAATAATATTCTATTTCTTCATCTGGGTGCTGGTTACAGAGTTGTGTTCACTTTGTGAAAATTTATCAGTCTGTACTCTTAATATGTGCACTTTTCTGTATGTAGATTACACTTTAGTAAAAATTTAACTTAAAATTGTGCCTTGGAAAAGTTTGTAATGACGTGGAAATATGTGTAGAAGTCAACCTTAAATGAAAAAGGCAGGATAAAGAATTATGCATTCAGTACAATCATAAATGTATAAAACAAAAAATGCTTTGGAAGGCAATACACCAACTGTTAACAGTTGTTGCCTCTAGATATCAGGCTTAGGAATGACTCATTTGTCAGCTTCTTTTACATTTCTGTACTTTCCAAAAATTTTTTTTACAATGGATAGACATTACATTGATAACAAGGAAAAATAGTAAAATATCAGAGAAAAAAAAGTGAATTGAAGCATCTTGGTAAAGCCCTCATATTCCAGACTGTGAAACAGAGATTTTATCAGTTCCTATGGAAGTGATTTAGACTCAGAGGGGACTAACTTACAAGAAGCAGATTTATAGGATACTGGCTTACAAGCCAAATGCCAGTGAGGAATAGTTTCTAGTGACTGAAATATTCTATATAGGGTGATACTCACCAGCTATTTATGTACCAGAGAAACCAAACTAGCAATCAGAAGATCACTTGCAATTTAAACAGATGATGGTGAATGGTTTTGAGAGAATTCTTTGGGTTATTTGTAACATGTCTATCAGACCAGTATTCCTGTTACTTGAACGGTGTTGGATAAACACTGACTCTCCACTGTTCTTTTTTCCATCACCTCCAACTAGTTACCAGAATTCTCTGTCATTACAATATTACCTGCCTCCTATCCTCATTACATGTCACAGTTACCAAGGTAACAGCTCATCTTAACATGAATTACATTCTAGATTGGTAGCTCCCAGGTGAGATATTGGTAAGCATCTCAATCTCATCTGCAGTATATCTACAAATTATATTTACAAGAAGTTGCTTCAGGGAAGTCACACATGGCTAGTCTCATCCACTTTGAGCTTTTTTTTTTAATTTCAGTTGAAGAGTCTATCATTTATTTATGTGTCTAATTTTTTTCTAAACTGTATCTCTTAGGTTTGGAGATACATATTACTTATGGGGCCCTTCCGTTCACTGATAAACATCAAGGGCTTTTGAAGAGAGTACTTAGGAGAATGGCATCAGCACTAACAAAAACAGGGAAATCAGAAAGGGAGTTCTTATTGTTTTGTTTTGTTTTTTGTTTTTTGTTTTTTTTGAGAGAGAGATGATAGTGGAACATTGAGTGAGGGTCCAGTGGGCATGTAGAGAAGGAGTTAACATAATAGGAAAGCTCTTATGTTGTATGTGGGAGGAATTACCCTGGAAACTGTCACCAAACTACCTAGCTACCTTTATGTTCTGGTTTCTAAGGTAACACAGATATTTACTACCTCATATTTACATGGCTGGTGCAAATGTTCATTTTCTCACTTAATAAGGTCCCAGCCCTTTGCTTTTTATAGTGTTGAAATTTGCAATTCAATATTAATAGCATTCCAATACTGGAATCTCTTCCTTAAGAGCTTAATGTAGAGGAATTAACAGAGGACAATCATCCCATGTCCTGCTCCACATTGGAATGCCATCAATACATGCACCTCAGCTTCATGCCTGGGATTCAGTTCAAGGGCACAAATTCTACAACAACTTAGAGGCTACAATTTTGAGCCTCTCTAACTCACCAACACCAGCAAACCCTTAATAATAATGACATGTATCTCTACTTTCTTTTCAGGATGCTATGCACCTGGAATTCTTTTAAGAGCCATTATTAAGTTGAATGGAATGGTAGGACTAGATTGTTTTTAAGATGCCCCTCCATGCTTTTATGTTCCATGATTCTGTGAAGAAACATAAATGAAATACTTTCTGCCCCATCCCCATGATTGGTGCTCTATATGCATTATTCCACGTAGGTACCTATTTTCCAGATAAGAAAATTCGTAGCTGTATTTTACAGATGAGGTAATTGACATTTAGTGACAGGTCAATAACTTGCCCAAAGTCACACAGTAAGTGGTGGAACCAGCACTTGAATTCAGCTGTCTGATGCCTGTGTCTCCACTTCTAATCTTTTAACTTTTAATCAATGGTCCTCAAATTTTAGTGTGCATCAGCATTCCCTGGAGGACTTGATAGACCAGATTGCTGGGGCCCCTTTCTAGAGTCTCTGATTCAGTAGGTATAGGGTAGGACCAGAGAATTTGCATTTCTTTTTTTTTTTTTTTTAATTCGAGTTAGTTCACATACAGTGTAGGATTGGCTTCAGGAGTAGAAACCAGAGATTCATCACTTACATGTGGCACCCAGTGCTCATCCTGAAGAGTGCCCTTTTTAATGCCCATCACCCATTTGGCCCATCTCCCCACCCCACCCTTCTCCAGCAAACCTCAGTCTGTTCTCTGTATTTAAGAGTCTCTTATAGTTTGCCTCCCTCCCTGTTTTTATCTTATTTTTCATGAGATTTTGCATTTCTAACAAGTTCCCAAGTGATGCTGTTGTTGCTGTTGTTGATGCTGTTATTGCACTCTATACTCTACTGCCTTCCCTCGCGGAAAGAAGAGCTGTAAAGACATGCAGAAAGCTTGCACTCTCCTTATGGCTCAGTGCTCAGGGCCCTTGGGGATGTTCTGAACTGCGGGTTCCAGTCACTGCCTGCCTCTGCCTTTACAGGAAGAGGAAACAAGAGACTGCACCCTGGGGGACAACACAGTGCATAGGCTGTGCTCACAGAACACAATATTTCTGGAAACAGTCATATCCTGGGTTAGGCTCAGTTTCTAACTTGGTCCTGACAGCTACAAAAAAAAAAAAAACAAACCCTGATATGTATAGAGTATGATCTTGATTCTCTTTTGGAAGTAACTCAAAGAGTTAAAATTGAAGAGCAGTATTTGCCAAGTACAGCTACCTGTCAGTTGGTATTTTGATATAACTGACACATTCAGTCTGATGTTGTAGAGAGTCTCGATTAGCACTACTTGTGAAGCTGAGGAAAGAGTCATTACCATGTAAGCTGTTCTCAGAATTTGTTGTTCACACCTACCTTATAAAGAACATATGTTGCCTACAGTAGACAGAGACACTCACCCCACCATAACCTTGTTTCTCTTTTCACTTTTCACTCTTTTTCCACCACGTGCCTTGTGTTTCCCCGAGATACAGCTGAGGTCACTGAGTTTTGAGGCAACAAAGCAGAGTGAAATATTCATTAGTATGGTTGCACATTAGAATCACTTGGAAAGCTTTTTTAAAAAAATGTTTATTTTTGAGAGAAAGAGAGTGATCGGGGGAGGTGTGGGGGGGGGGCGGAAACAGAGGATCTGAAGCAGGCTCTGTGCTGACAGCAGAGAGCCCAATGTGGGGCTTGAACTCACGAACCATGAGATCATAACCTGAGATGGAGTCTCTAAGAGACAAACCCACAAAGTACCTCGAGGAAATAACAGACCACTTCGGGTTCTCAGGTCACATTTTGAAAATCACCAAAAGAATGCAGGATGATCTGTATTGTACATAACAGGTGGTCTCATTACCAGTTACCTCAGAATTTTCAAGAGCATGAAGGGGTCACAATACAAAAAAACTTAGTATCTGTTGTCTAATGTCTCATGGAATTTACACATTTACATTAACTCTTCACCCTCTGTAGGCATGTGAGTTTGTGACCCCAGTGTAGTCACCACCCAGAGACCTCTGCAGTTGGAAGGAAAACCTACAAATATGCAAATGGTAGGATGTAAGGAACAGTATGAATAAAGAATAGAATTTCTCATCCCCTAAGAGACAACAAGGAGAGCCACCTCTTTCTAAGAACCAGCTATTGGATCTCAGTTCAGTTTCAAGTTCAAGTTTAAATATCCAATATTCATGGGGCACCTGGGTGTCTCAGTCAGTTAAGCGTCTGACTTCAACTCAGGTCATGATCTCACAGTTCGTGAGTTGAGCCCCTCATCCGGCTCTGTGCTGACAGCTCAGATCCTGGAGCCTGCTTTGGATTCTGTGTCTCCTCTCTCAGACCCTGCCCCCTCCTGCTCTGTCTCTGTCTCTCAAAATAAACTTAAAAAAAATTTTAAAATCCAGTATTCTATTTTGCCTCCAGAGCCAACTAAAGACAAAGAATCATCTCAAACCAATAGCTAATGTTATGATAAATGACTAAATACAAGTTTGCATAATGTGGCAGTTGATAAAATGAGCCTTTTTCAGAAATACCTGGGTTTCAAATCCCAGCTCAGCAGCATACAAACATGTGACTTTGAGGAAGTTACCTAGCCAAGCAAAGCTTAATAACAAGAGTTCCTATTTTGGGGTGTTGTTGTAATGAATGAATAAGATAATGTATGTAGAGCACTTATAATGGCATTTGACACATGGCAAGCCCTCAGTAAATGATAGCTCTCTATTAACTGGAAGTGTTCTAACTAGGATTGAAGACAAAACTAGTCTTTAAAAGTGCTTAGAAGTGTTCTGAGTAGCCAGCACCATCATCAGACCGGGCATAGTTTAGAGGATCCCTCGTATTACAAATACACAAAAATAACATTTATTAACAAAGACATGGGCACTTGTGACATTCAGGATCCAGTGCTCAGTGTTGGCACAACACACAACCCTAAACCCCTGGTCTCATAATTAACATCATTCAAATGTCAGCGGAATACTTCATATTGCTTGCCATGTGTACTTGAAACAAAAGGCAAATGCATCTGAATGCCACAAAGGTTTGTGACTTCTGCTGCTGCTATCAGACAAATGCTTTGGTGTTCAGGGAGAATTTGAGCAGCAGAAGTGCTTAGTAAGAGAAAAGACAAATCAACATGTCAAGTCCTTCCTCTCTCAATAACAATAGATTCTTCCATAACAATGATTGTGTCCCAGTAGCAACAAGCATTGGCTTTCTTCCTTCTATTTGTGTTCCAATTCATGGTTTCCTGACATGTGGTAAGTGGGCCTCCATTTGTACTCTTGCCCCAGGCCAAGCAAATGTTAGCTGGCCTGTAGCTAACACAGTAAGATGGGAAAAAGAAATGAAGTATAACTATTGGAAAGGAAACAAAGGTCATCATTATTTGTAGCTGATTCGTTTGTCTAGCCAGAAGACACCCAAGGGAATCCATTGAAACACTCAGATTTAACTCAGAAAAGAGAGAGTTCAGAAAAGAGTTTAAAGAAGTGGCTGAATAGCAATCAATAGTTTTCCTGTAAGCCAGCAACAACCAGTTAGGAGATATAATGGAGAAAAAAAATCCATTTGTGATGACAACAAAAAATAGCATAGAATCCTTGGAAATAATTTTTTAAGAAATGCATATGCTTTACACAAAGAAAACAAGGATATTTGTATATCTTTTAGCAAGTAGGATTTGAATACATGGAAATTGATGCCGTATTTCTGGATGGGAAAGCTAAATTTTGTAAGATGACAGCTTTTAAAAATTAATTATATGTTTAATTCAATCCAGTCAAGATTCAAAGTTATTTTACCTTGATAAAGTGATTCTAAATTCACCTAAAAGAATGAATAAGGATACTAACAAAGAAATTTTCAAAAAAGAATAATAATGATGGGACACTTGGCTTATAAGATATTAAAATGTACACATAAGTTATAATATTTAAAACATAGTATTGTCACAGGAATCAACAAACAAATCAAAGGAACATAAGCCTTGAGACTGACCTAATAAAAAGATAAGAACCCAATATACAATAAAGGAAGCATCACAAACCAGTGAAGACAGAATTCATCAACAATATTAAATGTAAAAAAAATGAAAGCCTAAAACAGCTTTAAAAAGTATAAACAAATGTTGGGGGTGCCTGGGTGGCTCAGTCGGTTAAGCATCCAACTCTAGGTTTTGACTCAGGTCATGATCTCAGGTTTCATGAGTTTGAGCCCCACATGGGGCTGTGTGCTGACTGTGCAGTCTGCTTGGGATTCTCTCTTCTTCCTCTCTCTCTCTGCTTTCTCACTCACTCTGTCTCAGTCTGTCTCTAAGTAAATAAATCAACTTAAAAATTAAAAAAAAAAGTATAAGCAAATGTTAAATTTTGAGATTGGGAAGAATTTTTTTTTTTAATTTGAGAGAGAAAGAGCATGAATTAGTGGCAGGAAAGAGGGACAGAGGGGCAGAGAGAGGGAGAGAGAGAGAGAGAGAGAGAGAGAGAATCCCAAGCAGAGTCCACACTTAGTGCGCTTGATGCAGGGCTCCACATGAGGCTCAATCCCATGATCCTGGCATCGTGACCTGAGTTAAAATCAAGAGTTGGATGCACAACCAACTGAACCACTCAGTGGCCGCTAGATTGGGAAGAATTTTCTAAGTGTAAAAGCAATGAAAAAGTCGTAAAAGTATTGCTAGATTTGACTCCATCAGATTTATTGGCAAACACAAACTAGGGAAAATATTTAAAACATAATTGATGTTAGTATGATATGAAAAGTTCTTAGAGTCAATAAAAAACACCAATACTCAAAATAAAAATGGAAAAGGACATAAACAGAAGATATACATATGACCAACAAATATATGAAAAAATGTCCTAACACACTGATAATACACAAAACATTTTTATGAATGAAATTGATGAAGATAAAAAACACTGAAATTCTCAATGCAGATCTGATGTGGTGATGCATACATATTATATACTGCTGATGGGAAGGTAAATTTGCTTTTTGGAAAGCACATAAGTAATATGTATCAAGAGTCTTTTAAGCATTCATCTCTTCAAATGATTTAAAGGAGCAGCAACAGCAAATGGAGGAACAACACAGGTTTAAGTTGAATACCCCAATAGGTGGCAGCCCTGCTATGGACCTGGGTCATTGCTTCACTCCTTGCTCTGTTTTCTCATTCATAAAATGGAGGGAATTAATAGTACTAATCTCACAATACATGCAAATCAGTTAGAATAGTGTCTGGTATCCTCTAGATGATAAGTAAATGTTAACTATTATTAAATATGTACATATAAAAATGAATATGTATAGGGGTGACTGGGTGGCTCAGTCTGTTGAGCATCTGACTCTTGATCGGCTTGGGTCATGATCTCACGGTTTGTGAGATGGAGCCACCCACGTGGGGCTCTGCGCAGAGCCTGTGTGGGATTCTCTCTCTCCCTTTCTCTCTCTGCCTCTCCCCTGCTCATGCTCTCAATCTCTCTCAAAAAAAAAAAAAACTTAAAAAAAAGGAATATACGTATATGAAAAGTTCATAATTTTGACCCATCCAACTTCTAGAAATTTATCCTAAGGAAAAATTCAGGAATTTAGACAAAGATTGGCATACAAAGATGTGCATCACATCTTTATTTACAGAAGCAAACACCATTAAACCAATAATATCTAGCATGTGAATAGTTAAATGAAGTATAATACATTCAAATGATGCTGAAGTATTATACAATCATTTTGAAAAGATTCTGTTTTTGAAGATAGTTTAATGATACGGAAAAATGCTAACGAGTGAAAAAAACAGGGTATAAAACTGATTCTTTAGTAGGATCAAATTTTGAAAACTTAATTTATATATATTTTGTACATAGAGAGGCATTTAGGAAAAAGGTCAATTAGAATATTGACCAATCAGAATAACAATGTTCATCTCTGCACGTTGGGATCACAAGTTATTTTTTCCTTATATTTATTATTAGTATTTCTATTATTCAGTATTTTACACATTTTATAATGAATATTATCATTCCCATTATCATGTAACTTGAAAGGAAAATGGTATATATACATATATATATATTTGATAAGTTGCTTAACTATGTGAATGGGCTTCCCTACGTGCTCATTTTGCTCCTCTCCAACAAATCCTACTCTCTACTATAGAACAAACCCCTTGGGAACAGGGTCTATGCCTCATTTATCTGCATATTCCTATAGTGCCTAATTCACTTGTGTGCACATTGTAGTCACTCACTAATTTATAGGTCAAATCATAATCACGAAAGATTGAAATTCTTCCACAATAAGATGTAAATGATTGCTAAATTTAAAGTGTTACCACTCCCAGGGATATGTGCATTTAAATTCATCAGTTTGTTTTTTTTTTGCAAGGAAGATTTATTAGGATCTCGTGCACAAAAGGTGTTGTTCTAGGTACTATGGGGAATATATAGAAGTTGTTCCTACCTTTGAAATGCTTATAACCTAAACTAACTGTGGAGTAGATTAGGAAAGCAAAAGAAGCAAAAAAGGAGCTACATCATTATATGTTAGACACTGAGTTAGGCAATTTACTTATATCAAATTCTCATAACAAACCTTTGAGGCAGAATTTTCACAGACATTTTATAAATATGGAAATGGGAGGCTTGGGGAAGTTGGGAGATTTATCCAAGTTCACAAAGTTAGTTAGTTGCAGAGGTGGCATTTAAACCCTGGACCTTCTGGACCTGACTCTAGATTATTAATGAACACTGCCTCACCAAAAGGGTGTGTGTGGGGTGGGGAGCTTATACCTAGCTTACAGTGTTGCTGTAAAGACTGAATGAGTTGGGGCACCTGGGTGTCTCAGTCGGTGAAGCCTCCAACTCTTGATCTCAACTCAGGTCATGATCCCACAGTTCACAGTTCGTGGCATGATCCCATGGTTTGTGGGACTGAGCAATGCGTCAGGCTCTGCACTGACAGAACAGAGCCTGCTTGGAATTCTCTCTCTCTCTCTCTCTCTCTCTCTCTCTCTTTCTCTAAATAAATAAATAAATAAATAAATAAATAAATAAAAAGACTGAATGAGTTAATACAAGTAAAGGGCAGTGTCTAGCACTTAGTAAACAGTCAACAAACATTGGTTATTGGTACAGGAAATCAGAGGATGGAGAAACGATATCCAGCTGGGAATGGATCAGGAAAGGCTTTCCAGAGGAGGTGACATTGAGGAAAAGGTTGAATGTTAATGAAGAGTGATGGAATAGGGAGAGGTGGGAAAGCTCAGGTTTATGGGGCCATGAGTAGATAGGAGATAAGGGGTGGCATGGGAGCTATTGGGAGATAAACCTCCAAAGAGAGGCAGGGGTCAAAATGTGGAGGGCCTCAAATGCCTAATTTAAAACCCTGGAGTTAACCACTGGGCAATGGGAGCCATTAAAAGTTTTTGAGGAAGAGAAAGATAAAGCGTTCTTCAGCGGCAATGGAGCTGGAAACTTTGCAGTTTTATCCTTGAATGTTACCCACTGCAGAAACCAGCAAACTGAGGACTAATGTTTTCGACTGAAGGAAAGGAAAAGGGGAGGGAAGGAGGGAGGTTGAAAAATGAGAGTGGAGTGAATCAACTAGAGGACTGTAGAAATGAAAAGTGCTCCCGGTGGGAAGTGGTGGAAAGGAGGTCTTCCCCTGATTCCTCATTCCGGAGACATCCCAGGGACTGAACTCGAACCATAACCTACCTTTTCCCAATTTTACGACTTCCCCATTTTAAGTTTCCACCTCTGTGGAGGGCTCCATTTAACTTCTAGACTGTGCTTTTGGCCAGTGAGGAGTAAGCGTAGGGCATTAGGACCCAGCGATTGTTGTAGTGAGAGAGGTTGAATCTCAATCTCTCAATTTTTCTCCCGAGCTCCCTCCTCTTCCTTTGTCATTCTAGCTGCCTGCTGCCTCCGCAGCGTCCCTCTAGCTTTCCTTCCCTCTAGCTCTCCCTGTGCTGTCTGCGCCTTAGACAGGGTGCGCAAAGCCGAAGGATTGGTTGGGACCTGCCTTGGTAACCCCATGGCGTCCCCCAGAACCGTAACTGTCGTGGCCCTCTCAGTGGCCCTGGGACTCTTCTTTGTTTTCATGGGAACTATCAAGTTGACCCCCAGGCTCAGCAAGGATGCCTACAGTGAGATGGTAAGTGAAACAAATGGGTGATGAGGGACGCACCCCCGAGGGATTGCGAGTACCTCTCCCCTTCTTTTCTTCCCCGTCCGTGGTCCCACCTACTTCACCCCTACCCCCACCCCGGACCATCCCTTCTCCCCAACAACTTTGCAGCTCTGAAGGAGCATCTGGGCAAGAGCGATGTGGGCTATGCCAGGAGCAACTGTTTTGGAGCTACTGAACACCAGTTGGGGGAGGGGTTGCCTAGCGAGTACACCTCCACCTCCAAATAAACCAGAAGGCTGAGACCTGCGTAGCACCTGTCATTGGCAGGAACCCTTCCCTCGTTCTAGCACACCCAAAGTGTGGGCAACCAGTCTGCAAGTCTGATTCCTTCCCCTGGAGCTAGGAGTTTAGCAAGCTGGAGAGTTTATTCATCTTCGGGAAGAACAAAGGGGAAGGAGGGAAACAGCTGGAGGAGAAAGGGCTACTAAAACTGGTGATTTTTTTAGGGGCAGGAAAGGTATTCCTCATTCCAGGAGGAGAACTGATCCCCTAGCCCCCTGGGTGTGTTGTGTCTGTATGCTTGAAACAAAGCAGTCTTGGCCCAAATAAAGGTCAGTGAGCACCTGCTTCCTCCCTTTCACTCAAGGGACACCTGGATGTTTTGTTGTGTTGTGTTGTGTTGTGTTGTGTTGTGTTGTGTTTGTGGGCTAATCTTCAAAATATGCAAAGTCTGCCTCTTCGCTCCTGCGAAATAATCCATAATCCCCATCTTGCCCTGTGGATGCTCAGGGCCAGGTCCTCTGCAGGTTTTCCCTTCTGCAGAGTTGGAATCACCAAAGGTGACTGGTCAAAACATTTCCTCTGCAACCTGGGGGCTGGGCTGCTCTCCCTAGTTGGGCGTGAAGAGGACTTGTTCCTATGCTGTAGAGTGCTAGGGGATGGCAGGGGATGTTTCCAGCACTTTCGGTCTCTCGCCTCTCCCCGTCACTTTGCCTCTTCATTTACCTGCCCCAGCTGAAGAGAACCTGTTTCTCACTGCCTTTGCCATACTGCCAGTAATGGGAGGGAACCCATTACTGAGCTCTCAAGGTCAAGAAGGAAAGGAGCTTAGGGGAGGAACAGGAAGGGAGAGAGAAAAGAGGCAAGAGGGACTCCCCATTAGGACTGAGGCAAGGAGGAATAGCCCCACACGTTGACAGGAATAAATAGCTCTCCTGGAGCCCACTGCAGAGCCTTCCAGGGCTCCTCCATGGGAGCTGCAAATGGATGGAGACTGGCAAATTGTAGATGCTCAGAAAATGTTTGCAGGCAGCTCTGGCTTCTGTGTCAGGGTTTGAGCTGGTGCTTTCCATGTCTCTCTCACCACAGGATCACCCTGAGGTGGGGGAGGGTGGCTGGGACTCAAGGGTCTAGGTCTAGCCCCAGTGGCAAATCCTAATATATTTCTTCTTCTCCCCTCCCCTCCTCCCAGCACGCTTGACCAGATGGAATTGAAATCAGGTCAAAATGAGTATCCAAGGCAGCCTGCACTGGGGAGGGCCAGGGAGGTGGGGTAGCAGAAGCCACCAAAGGCAGAGGGACAGGGTGGGAGGGACATGCCACTATATTTTTGTCTTGGTGGTAGTAGTTTGGTGTTAGATTATAAATATGTGAATATGCTCTTGCTTTTCTTTACTTTTCATATGTACAGATATTTCTATGTTTGTGTGTGCACCTTAGGTATTTTTGAGCTTTCCCTTTCCTCAGGACATAGTACGCTTCTTCAGTATACTCCCTGTCCCCCAGGCCCTCCTCAGCTGTTTTAGAGCCCCCTCCCCCAAGCTGCACCCTAAGTACAATGTTAGGCTCTGCAGGCAATCCAACTAAGATGGAGTCACCCAGGAAGCTTCCTGCCAGCTTGGCAGGAGTTCCTGAGGAGGACCAGTCACCAATGGGTTTATAGTAGGTTTCTTCCTAGGGGGTCAAGCTGTTTATTGCAGTCTAATGAAAATCAGAAGAAACCAATATCAAATTTTCATATCATATAAAGGAACATATTTAAATAGGTGTAAGCTAATACAGCAGGACAGAAACATTGTGTGTGTTATGTTGTGTGTGTGTGTGTGTGTACACACAATTCTGTGATTATGTGTTTAGGGGCATCTGGAGGGAATGGAAGAACTGTATCTAGCTGGGAGGTAGACCTCACAGTAGTGTGAAGCTTGAGGAGGATTTTCAGATTGCCTTTTCCAAGGTCCCCTCCTGCATTGAACATTGGGCCCCAGGCTGGAGATGGCTGTCTGGCACAGGGCCCACTGCACCAGTCCTGGGCTGGCCTAGCTTTATTCTTGAATCCATAGGAAATGGGAAAAATTCAATTCTAGTACAAAGAAGGGGCTCAGTTTATATTTGTTGAATGGATGAGCGAATGAATGAATTATTGGAGCATTCTCTTGGCTGGTCACCACCCTTCAGATTTCTCTGGTTGGATCTTGATTATGTAGTACAGGAGCCATTTCTTGCTCTTAGAAGGGCATATGGCCCCTCAGGACCCCAACTCTAGATCAGCTGGGATGATTATTTGGAATTTTCTGTTTTCCATTTAGGAGTGATTCCTCTGCATTGATAGTCATGCATTGCCTGCAGTGGCTTTTCTTACAAGATCTCAAAGTGTGGTAGTTTAAAGATTATTTGTTCTTTAAAACATATCAGTGAGGTAAATTCATTTAATTAGTTATTCTTATTTTACTGATGGATTAAACTGATCCAATATCATAGGGTAAACTGTTGTGGGAGCAGAGATTAGAAACCAAGTCCATGACTCAGTACTCTCAGTAGAGGAGTCATTAATGATCACAACTGCCTTTTTGGATGTCAGAACTTACAACTGATTCTTGAAAATACCTGGCACATTCTTGCTTCTTTTTTGTAACAGTGCAACTGCACCAATCCATACTTTTACTTTGAAACCAATTTTTCAAATTTAGAATTTTGGTTTTTTTCTTTTCTGCCACTATTTTTTCCCCTGTTCTAAAACCATTAGTGTTATGCCTACGTGTTGTCCCCTCCATGGAGAATTGTTGCTAAGAACCAAATGGACACATGACTATGAACTTCTTTCCTGTATACTGCAGAAGCCAGGAAATGTTAATGGATGGAGCATAGGCTTTTGGTCAGATAGCTTTGGGCTTGAGTCCTGACATTCTTGGTGTCTCAGTTTCCTCATTTCCTCAACTTTACCTCAGAAAGTTGTTGCAAATATTAATCGAGATTATATATGGAAGCATCTGGTATAGTGTTTACATATAGTGAGTGTTTAAGAAATGCTCTGGGTGAAGTAATGATGATCATGGATTCTACATTATGCAGTGGCTTCCTGACTAATTTGAATGGTCAGTTTAAGGGATTGAAATCAGGCATTTAGAAGAGCAAGATGCTATTTTCATGTGCCCTGGTGAACAGACATTTATGCAATTAGCTAATATTGAAAACTCTACACTTGCTGCCGGGTAATGCACAGTGGATTCCATGCAGAACTTCCAGATGTCTCTCTGAATTGCCCATTTGGTGTGTGTCGCCCAATACCTCCTCCAGATTTAGCAAGTATCATTATAGAGTACTCTAAAGCCCACGTGAATTCAATATGACTGATCACTCCCTTGACTAAATACCTTCATTAATTCACTTGAAATTAGGAGACAACGCTTACAAATGTTGCTAAGCAGTTTCCTGTGCAGTGATGGGGAACAAACAAATGGTTGACTTGCTCTAAATTTGGTATTCACCTCTTTGTAGCAGTGGTTCCATTCTGTAGTCAAAAGGGGCCCCATGTAGAATGGTAAGAAAATGCCAAATTCCTGTCACAATGAAGCCAAGGGATTGTGGCCCTAAGGAAAACAGGGCAAGTCTCTGCTTCTTTGCATCCCCTCATAGGGAAGGTTTGTTGATTTGATTGATTTGCTTATCTTATAGTCAAATGCCCTCCTGTTTGGGCAGTTTATTTAATGTCCTTAGGTAATCTTTTATGCTTCTAATTACCGACATTAACTGCTTTCCAGCTAGGTAATAAGACAGTAATTCACTGATGCCTAGACTGCTCTTTGAGGTGGTACAGTACCTTTATTCTGTCAGAGAGGAAACTGACCCTGAGATGTGAAGTGACTTTACTTAGTTCATACAGCTAGCCATCCCATGCTAAACTACATTGGAGTTTATGCCAAGGAACTTGTGGCCCCTCAATGGCCAACAGCTGTGCTTGTTTCAGAGCTACCTTTCTTGAACAGTTGAAGTCAGATTCTTCTGCCCTAAAATGCAGTTTGGTTAGCAGGACCAGGTTTCCCAGCTTCCTCTTTAGGTATGTACTATATAACAGTGGGAAAGAGAATTGCTTAAAATGTGTTTATCATTCACATGGATATTTGACAATCAAACATGTGATGGCTTTTTATAGCCCTTAGGAAATAATAATTCACATATGGCACTTTTTCCCTACAGAGATGCAGGAAAATCATACTTGAGTCAGTATATTCTGCAGCGGTTATGGTCTAAGACAGCCTTTATTGTTTAAGATAGCAACCAGGCTGAGAATTTTAGCCAAAATATATTTTTGTCAGTGCCCTCTTTGGCTTTCATATAGTTTTTTTCTCTGTAAATTTTAGTGAAGAATAGCATTCTGAAATGTGCACCTAACATAAATGAACCACTCAAGGAATTTTCAGAATACTCCTGTGCAACCAGCACCCATATCAACAAACAGACTGTTACCAGCTCCCCAGAAACCCCCTTGGGGCTCCTTCCAGCTACTACCTCCCCAAGAGTAATTATTTTCCTGAATTCTAAAAATGTAAGTTAGTTTTACCTGTTTTTGAACTTTATATAAATGGAGGTACACAGTAGATTAGCCATTTTTTTTCTTTTACCTAACTGGCATAAATATACTGAAGTGGACCAAACCACTTGGCCTCTGTTCGCATTTTGTCCTGTTAGCTGCCTTGGACCAGTTATTAATTGAACTTGAAGATGAATGTAATTAGACAGTTTTTTAAAAAATGTTTATTTATTTATTTTGAGAGTGAGAGAGAGAGAGAGCAGGGGAGGGACAGAGAGGAAGGGAGAGAGAGAATCCCAAGCAGGCTCTGCATTGTCAGTGCAGAGCCCGACGTGGGGCTCGAGCTCACAAATTGTGAGATCATGACCCGATCTGAAATCAAGAGTCAGACACTTAAATGACTGAACCACTCTGGTGCTTCGTAATTAGGCAGTTTTGAGCTGTTCAAATTTAATATCGTTAACATGAGATCATGGATCCTGGTGTGTTGTGAATAGTAAATGACAAAAAGAAAAAGAAGTATGACTAAAGAAAGGCTCCATATGTTTTTGACTCATGTCTGAATCATATTTTCTCATACAATAAAAATAGACCTGGGGCACCTGGGTGGCTCAGTCGGTTAGGCGGCCGACTTCGGCTCAGGTCATGATCTTGCGGTCCGTGAGTTCTAGCCCCGCGTCCGGCTCTGTGCTGACAGCTCAGAGCCTGGAGCCTGCTTCATATTCTGTGTCTCCCTCTCTCTGACCCTCCCCTGTTCATGCTCTGTCTCTCCCTGTCTCGAAAATAAATAAACGTTAAAAAAAAATAAAAAAAAATAGACCTGTTTGATTCATTTTTATTATCATTAAAATAATCACTGTGGCTTACAAACACATGGTCTTCTCATTGTGTGGTTCATTAATAATGAAATGTGTGTTTGTGGCCCTTGGTTGATGCCATGATGCTATGATTTTTTATTAAATCTCCAAACTGCACATTTAATTTATAAAAAGGGGAAACCCAGATAATAAAATACTTAATAATTTTCTCCAAGCAACTTAGGGGCAAAACTAAAATTGAAATTTAGCTTATCTTAAGAATCTCAGCACAAGGATATTGCTGGATGCTTCCCATTGAAGGGATTTGAAACATTTGACTAAACACTCCTCTTTTTCTTGCTTCCTTGCCCTATAAGGAAACTATGGTTACAGGGTCTAGGTCATTGCAATGGAAAGGAAACAGATCTAACAAAGTGATCTGTGAGAGCCTTTTGGGAGAGTGACTAGGTCAACTCTCTTTATTCTTACTATCAGAACAATTAAAGTCTTTAGAGATCTAGTTACTATAATAGACTCAAGACATGTGACCCTTCTATTGTTAGAACTGAAGTGGCCCAGACCAAACATTGATGGGGCTAACAATAGTAGGATTCTTTTGATGTCTCCATCCTACTCCACAGGAGAAAGAATAAAGGGCTTCCTATAATGTCAAGACCCCACCCAAGCTGAGTCCCATCTCTAACAAATTAAACACTCCCTGTCTAGAGTCCTGGAGAATAGGTGCTATCTGTACCTACTCAGCTTTGAACTAAAGATTTGATGAAATGGCTTATGGTCTTGCAGTTTCCTCTGTAGGAAAGAAGGGAAATAAACAGGCAATAGCCTCATAAAAGATCCACAGCTGTTGTTTAAGAAGTTAGATAAACAACTGAAAAAGTAATAAGGAGTTACAGCAAATGTAAAGAAAAAAAGGTCACTATGGGTGCCCGGGTGACTGCGGCTCAGGTCATGATCTCATGGTTCGTGAGTTCCAGCCCCGTGTCGGGCTCTGTGCTGACAGCTCAGAGCCTGGAGCCTGTTTCAGATTCTGTGGCTCCCTCTCTCCCTGCCCCTCCCCCGCTCGTGCTCTGTCTCCATCTCTCAGAAATAAACGTTAAAAAAAAAAAAGAAAAAAAAAGGTCGCTGAAGTCTTAGGAACTTTATTTAAAGACCTGGAATTTGGCCGAATGCTACAGATTCCACTCTGGTATAGTTAAGAATCTATTATTGAATGATGGGTGGTTAGCCTTAGCCAAAACAGGACCATTTCCAGAAGCCACTCAGCCAGCATCTGAAAGTCTTGGCTCTGAACTTGACTGTAAGAAATTCTTCTTATTTCCTGCATTCATCTTGTCAGAAGCTTACATTTGGGATTAGGAACTGCCTTTTGGGAAGCTTTGTGTTGTTAATTAGAAATGGTCCTTAAAAGTGTTAAGGAAGCCTCGTGGGTTTAGATTTCTTTCCTTAATGTTGCCCTGCTATTGTCACCAGAGTGCAGAGTGGAAAGAGTTGGCAGGTGGCATCTAGTTTAACAGCAAGAGGAAACAGGCATACTTTTCCCCACCACCAGGTGCCCTAACCCTCATCTATGCTCTCTGCTCCATTTGGGTCTGGCTCAGTTCAGCCCAGGGTTTTCCACTGTGTACTGGTGAACCTCTCCCCTAATTTCTGTCAAAATCCTTGATTAACCGAAAATGGGATGAGGGAGGAAGAATGTCTAACTTGCTGTGTTTCTTTATATGCTCAGGGACAGGGTGAGGTGAAATGTTAAACACAGGATCTGACAGGGCCAGGATTAGGAAGAGGTAAGTGAGGCAGAGCTGTGCAAGTGCTGACTTGGATCCTGCCTTTACTTAAAGTTTTGATATTTTGTTCTTTACAGATATTATCTACCTTAATCAAGAAGTGTTTTTGGTGCCCTCTTAAATTTTGCATTCAAGGCAAATAGCCTTGCTCATTTCACTTTAATCTTAACCCTGGCCAGGAAAATGAGGCTCAGAGAGGTAAAATAATTTGCCTATGGACACCCAAGTAGAAAGCGACAGAGATGGGATTTAAAGGCAAGTCTGTTTGAATCAAAACCCATGGGGTTTTTTCCACTGAACTGTTGGTCTTTTAACAGTCCTCATAGAGGATTATCTTGTGCCACTCATGATAATTAATCCATGAAATAAGGTGTATTCACTTACCCAGAAGTGAGAGAAATGACTTAACATTTGTTCCAAACCTAGATTGTGTGAACATATTCTAAGTGCCAGATGCTTCTAAGAGGTCAAGTTGGCTTTCTTCCTGATTCTTATAATCCTTGCCTTGCATCTGGAACTTTTGATTATTCTCTTCTTGAAAACCTTGGCCCCCATGACCTTGTCTTTTGGCTTTCTCCATACTTTCTGACTACACTCTCTTCTGTCTACTTTGTGGACTCTCTTCCTTTTTCCATTTCTTAAACATCTGTCACACAATTTTCCCTACTGAATACATTCTACCTGGGATACTGATGACTATCCATTCTGTATCTTTACCCCAGATCTCTCATACTGAGCTGCCTACCAGACATCCCCACTTAGATGTCTTAGAGATACTTCAACTAAAAAAAAAACCCAAATTGAGTCCCTTATTCCTTCCTACCACTTGCCCCACCCCCAACTTGTTCTTCCAGATGCATCCCCAAACTTGGAGAATGGTAACACTCTTCTATGCAGGTACCCAATCCAGAGAACAGAGAATCTTTCTTGACGTATCCCTTTCCCTCAGTGTCCACATCCAATATGACACCAAATTCTGTTGATTTTGCATTAAAAGTATCCTTGACTGTCCCCTCCCTCTCTCCTTACTGTCATTACCCTACTCTTACTTGGTTTCCTTGCTTCCAAGCATACCTCTCCCAATCCATCCTCCACATTATTTCCAAAGGGACCTTTCTCAAAAGCAAATTATGTTACACCTCCTGGCTTATAGGATAAAGTCCACCTCTCCAACACAACATATATAGTTCTCCATGATCTCACGGTGACACATATATAGACATATATAAAAGGATATATATAGTTTTCATGATCCATTATTCATATCTATCTCCCCTGTCTCATGTCTTACTCTGACCTCTCCCTCCTCCAACCTATGCTGAACTGGGGCAGTGTTTGAAACACACACGTCTGTTTTGTGCTTCAGGGCCTTTGCTTGTCCATTTTCCTGTGCCCGCAGTGAGCTTCCCTTGTTGATATTGCAAACACCTGCTCTTCCTTTAATATTCCACTCTAGCTTTTCTCAGTTTCCATCTAGGGAGACTTGACCACTCTGGCTTGCCTCTACTCTATCCACTATATGATATTATTCAGCACCCATTACACTTTATTGCACTTCTGTATTTACATTACTTTTCATCATATAAACTCAAGCTTCAGGAAGGCAGGGCCTTTGAATGATTGACATCTGTATCCAAAGTACCTAGTACAGTGCCTAGCACAAGGAGGCACTAATAAATATTGAATGAATTGATGGACACTTACTAAAAACAAAGCAGTGGGCCCACCTAGTAAGACATTTGATGAAATCTCATTGATTTACTAAAAAATGAGGATCAGGCCAATCTGAATACAGTGAAAAATATTACTCTAAGGTCTATTACTCTAAGGTCAATATAATCTTATTGCTTTGTAATGTATCCAGTGACTCCCTTCTCTGTTCTATGGTGTCTCACTTTGGGCTATAATTAGACCTTGTACAGGCTTCTATCATGTGCTGTTAACCACACTGCTCTTTACTGGTGTTTTATGTATCTATTTCCTGCTACTAGACCAAGAGCTTCTTGTCCCTGTTTTATTTACCTCCTTATCTCCATTGCATAATCCATGGTAGGTGTTTAATAAATATTTGTTGAATTAAAATTAATGAACTTGCACCAGGCTAATCAAAGTAGTGTCTTGTAAAGGCCTAAAGATTTATCTCAATGGCCATGAGAATGATTTTTATCTTACTATATTTTAAAGATATATAAGGGTCTAGTATTTGCATACATTTGTATTTTTCTATTCACATAGCACTCACTTTTTAATTTTTACAGATTACACAGATATAAACTCTAGCTCAGTTTTTGTCTGACTTATCAGATTCCAAATTAGGGAAGTCTAAATTAGTGAAGCTTTACCATAATGTGCCTTGCCTTGTTTCATTTTGGTTGGTATTCATATTCAACTGGGTTTGGATGAGGCAAGTGCTAGAAAATGTAGATATGGCTAATCCATACCGGATTTTATGGGCCCGATAAAATTTCTTTTATTTATTTTTTAAATGTTTATTTGTTTATTTGTTTGTTTGTTTATTTATTTATTTATTTATTTTGAGAGAGAGATAGAGCACAAGCAGGAGGGGCAGAGGGAAAGGGAGAGAGAATCCCAAGCAGGCTCCATGCTGTCAGCACAGAGCCCGATGAGGGGCTTGTTCTCAAGAACCAAGAGATCATGAACTGAGCTGGAATCAAGAGTTGGATGCTTAATTGGCTGAGCCACCTGGGCATCCCTAAGTTTTTTTAAAATGCTTTTAGTGTTGTTTATGATTTATAATCAGAAAGTAATTTCTAACAATAAAGCCAAATTCTCTTTTGTGCTGTTACTAAGGTTCAGATCACAGGGTCCTCAGAAGATTTCTTGCTTTTTTCTTATCTTAATTACAAGATTTTACTTAGGGGCCACAGTAAAAAAAAATTGGGACCTAGTGGGGACATAGAAAGGGAATGGTGGGGAAGGAAGATCTTGCTTGTGCTTTCTTCATTCTAATGTTAAAATCATGGTTAATGTGGCATTCCTTATGGTATTTCACTCTAGAAACGTGCTTACAAGAGCTATGTCCGAGCCCTCCCTCTGCTGAAGAAAATGGGGATCAATTCCATTCTCCTCCGCAAAAGCATTGGTGCTCTTGAGGTGGCCTGTGGCATTGTCATGACCCTTGTGCCTGGGCGTCCCAAAGATGTGGCCAACTTCTTCCTACTCTTGCTCGTGTTGGCTGTGCTCTTCTTCCATCAGCTAGTTGGTGATCCTCTCAAACGCTACGCCCATGCTCTGGTGTTTGGAATCCTGCTCACCTGCCGCCTGTTGATTGCTCGCAAGCCAGAAGATCGGTCTTCTGAGAAGAAGCCCTCACCACCACCAGGGCAAGCAGGGAATTCCGGGAATGCAGAGGAGCAGCCCTCCTTATATGAGAAGGCCCCTCAGGGCAAAATGAAGTTATCATAGGAAAGCAAAAGTGCAAAAAGTGGACCTTCCAGGCAGTTGCCTCCATTACACCCAGGAAGATGTCAGTGTGTGTTTTTCATTTGATTTATCTTGAGGGAAAGGAAAAAATATAATCTGCAAGTTAATGGCCCTATTGGCTTGTGTACACCTATACCCTAAAATGACCTCCCCACATAGACATAGTGCACCACCTTTAATCACTCCGGGGAAATTCTCACATCTTGCTGCATGCACATGTATATGGCTAACTATTGAAGTGTATTTGTGAGATGGACTCCAGCAAGCATGTGACTGTAAGATTATATGTGGGAAAATGTATTTACTGTGTGTGTGTGCGTGTGTGTGTGTGTGTGTGCATGCATGCAGGTGCGAGGAGAAGGTTCTGATCTTAAACTAATCCTGCACAGGTATCCTTCCCTTTATAGACTGATTCTAGTAAGGGCAGAATAAAATAAACCTCCTATAAAGAGAATCCTACTTACTTCTGGTATAAATCAAGTGATATGTTTCTGTGGGATGAGGGAATTTTTCTCAATAGATTAAGCTGAGAACCAATTTATCACTTTAGGAAAAAGTTCCTTCAATTTGAGACACTGCGTTATACTGATTAGCCTCCACTGTAACAGTTGTTGAAATTTTAAATACTCTATATTCAGTTTAATTAAAAGAAGGGATATATGCAGTCCGTACATAATCTAATTCTTCAAGTGATAAAATTGGAAGTTTCACCTTTCCTTTGCCCCAATCCAACCTACTAATCTCCTTTACTCACAGTTTGAAACTGACACAGTAACTTGTCACCAGACCTCTTTTTTGGATTTTCTTAAGCCAAAAGCTGTCTCACTTCCTACTATTCTCAGCAGCTAACCAGGATTTGGCAGCTGCTCCACTGTTGCAGTTGAGGGAGCAGGGATTAGTCCTGTTAGAATTCTGTGAATCTCAAACTCTAGCTGTTCTCTTAAATCATCTGAAACTTGACAGAGGAGCCGTAACCAGTGTTTCCCTTCCAGACTCACTACTCCTATTGAATCTTCACTGAACTTTGCAAGTGTAAGCAGAGATCCAAGTTACTCCCATGGTTGTCTCCTCTACACCTCTTTATCAATTCTGATGGGTGGAGTTTATCTGGGGGAAGGACATTTGATATGGGTTAGTTGGATTGAGCAGTATGAAACATTGCTTTCTTCATTCCATACTGCTGTTTCTCCTTGTTAGATGTACTTTGATGGTTTTAATATTATTGTGCCAGGGATGGGGAGAGGGGTGGGGGTGTTGTGTGTGTGGGGAGTACAAATTATTGTATTTTCTTCAGTGTCATTGTTCTTGTTAATTGATACCTCTGTCTTATTTCTCTCATTCTTTCAAAATAAAAATTTTTGAAATTTGGAGGAAACTGCCTGGACAAATAATGAAAATCTGGGAAGAAAGGGTCATATCAAGCGATTCAGGCTCTTTTATTTCTGATTCTGGATAAGGGAGAAGAAAGAGAAGGAGAAGTATAATCACTTAATATACTAACGAGGTTACCAACTTTCCAGTCTCATTTTAAGTTTTCCCACAATTTTGTGATGTCAGCATATAAAACAGAAAGCCATAGAATTAGGATCAATACAATTTTCAGGTTTTTGGAGTTCTGTTTCACTAGATGATGCCAAGGGAAGGTGGAAGAGTGATTTCAGAGAAAATTGCAGGTATATTAAATAAAGGTGAACCAGTGTTCTCTCACTGTGTGTGTCCACAAAGTGGCACAAATTCCAATGCCACAGACCTGTCATATTAGTAAAGTTTTTTCACCACTCAGAGCCCCAGTTTCACCATCTACAAAAGGGAAGGGGATTGAAGGTTTAAAATCCCTTCCAATTCACATTTGGGTCTATGAAATCATTAAAAGTATGAAAAATGACTCTTGAGAAATTTTAAGTTTTACTAGATAGGAGCAGCTGTCATAGCAAATATCAAACATTCAATTCTTATGCATGATTAAACAACAGTTCATGAAAGTACTCCGAAAATCATATGAGATGCAGTCAATAGTAATTTCTGTGTCATCTTTCCAAAATATATCAACTTAATCTTTGATTCTTCATTTCCTAAGATTTGTTTTCTCCTACAGTTTTGCCTACAGTTTATGGGTATGCTTTGGCCTCAAAAAAAAATCAGTGAGAGCCATTCAGTTTACCTTTCCTAATTCCTACTCTAGTTAAGAGATTATACTAGGGACTAAACTCAGGTCTCAGACTAAGGCCATGTTGCTGTTTTAGCCAGTTTCTTTAAAATTCACTGATTCCCCAAAGTTAGAAATCTTTACGTGTTGCCTGGCGGGTTACGTGCAAGGTGCCACACCTACCTGAGGACACAGGTTTCTAGCAAACCCTGGAAGATACGGCTGCCCAACCTCGGTATAAAGAGGGCAGATCCAGCTGCCCTTTCTTCCCACCCCCTTGCTTCACCTGGGAAAAGCGACAGCTTCATAACCTAAGTCTCTTGTACAGCAAGGGAGAAGCAGCCTTTATTGCTAAGTTTGCAGTTTCATATTTTTCTACAAAGTCCCGACATTGGGGTCAATCTGGGCAAAATGATCACTATAACTGAATTGCTCTTGTTAAATTCAGGAATCGAGACACTAGTTGTCGGGTTTCAAGCAAAATAACAAAGGCAAACATTATTAAGACAGCGGGAGCTCTAGACATCAGCTAGCTCCGGCAGCTACGGCCAATCAGCTAACTCTGGCAGCAACGGCCCACACGCCCCCCTGCCCGGGGCGGGCGGGGGAGCGGCTCTCCGGAATTGGGTCTGCGTCAACCCGCTCACGGCCTCGCGTCCTTGAGTTGAAACGCAACCAATCAGGCTTCAGCAAAGCGCGCCTCTCTGCCTGGCCGCGGACTGGGTCTCCGCAGAAGCGCATGCGCGGGGCGGGGTCCATTTATTTGAATCTAGGAGGCGGTGTTTGAATTCCGGAGGCTTTGAAGAAGGAGTGTGTTAGGTGAGGTTCTTTTTCTTTTTCTTTTTCTTTTTCTTTTTCTTTTTCTTTTTCTTTTTCTTTTTCTTTTTCTTTTTCTTTTTCTTTTTCTTTT